>NC_069141.1:74742054-75042054 GCF_943734755.1 Anopheles moucheti
GTATTGGCATCCTTTTGCGAGAACGAACACAACTGCAACACCGCATGATTACGACGGAATATAGAAGGAAGATATTTTGGAACAATGCCCAAGCGGACGATTTCCGAGAAATGGTCAAGGTTGCTGTATGTTGAGCCGCGGAAGGGATGCAAGCGATGGTGGGGCAGTAAATAAGATGTGAAATCATGATCATGGCTGATTTCAATGCTCTTTCGAACACTTTTCGCAGCTGTATAACAGTTTTGTTCGGGCGGAGTAACAGGCACTTCGGATCATGGAAAATTAATGTCTCGAAACGAAACGTGCTTACGATCGCAAGAAGGCATTCTCTTTATCGTGTAAATATGGGCTAAATACGTGCCTATTTGGATCACCGTGTGGAGTGATCGTTAAAGTCCTCTGTTACTCATTATTTAAACGCTTAATACAATCGAATCGACACACCCGCTTTGGGGGTTGTGCGGAATGAGATTTCAAATAGCGTGTAACCCTCGCTATTCTGTTGCCATTATTTAGCGACACCTCTTCAACGGTACAGAAATACCTTTTTAATCGTTTTATTACTGATAAAATCCACCCACCCGATGCGGATACCTTGTGGGCACATTCGGGAGACTCAGACAGAGTCGGCAGGGTGTCGGCAAGTGTTGTAAATAAAAGAACGACTTCCGGTGAGGTTACTCATCGCATCGCATTCGCACAATTAGCACCGGCACGCGGACAGTTGCGGTGTGAAGTTGACATACCTGTCTGATACAGATACGCCACTCCAGCAAGGTGTACCGACTCATTCATCATGCAGCGTTACTATCAATTAGTGATAATAACTGACATGTTCGCAACGGAGTTTCACACGATCATAAGTGTTGCTGATGGCAAGAATTGATAATGGAGCAAGCTTTAGGTGTCAATATTTTAATATTCATAGTGTCATTCTAATCTATTGGGAACTTCTAGGGATTAGGGCTATGATTCCTTCAATGTTCAACTTTAAACTAATTACCTTTTTACTTTACTCTTGCCCCAACAGTTGTTAAACAGCAGCAGGAGCAGCAGCAAAAGCTCCAAGCTGTCGTCGTCCACGTCTTCCTCCAGCACCACTACGAAGCATGTGGAGAAGAGTTCCTCCTCCACGCAGCGCATGTCATCCCTAACGTCCTCCTCCAGCAGCACAACATCCACCGCAGCGGTCAAGCAGAACCTCGGTGAGATGCAGAACTCGATGGCGGAAATGAAGAACATGATGGGGCACAGTAGTAGCAGTAGCACCTCCCAGAACCTGTCCACATCCTCGTCCTCGTCCATCAAATCGTCCGCCGTCACGAACCATCTGCAGGCCCGCAAGATGTCGGCCAAACTGAATGACATTAAGACGAGGTAATTGTAGCATTTCCCCAGTGCAGTGCAATGTGCTGAACACTTTCCCCTTTTGTTTCAATGCCCCGCAGGTTACGCTCGTCGATGGACAGTCTCGATGATCCGCAGGCGGATCCGCTGGTAACCTTTCCCGATTCGGAAACCGACGACGATCTGTCCAGCATCGCATCGAGCCTGAAGCCGCTCGGTGCGAACGGTGGTAGCGGAATTCTCGTACCGAACGGTCACCATCACCATCATCACCAGGCGCTCGTGAACGGGTGTGCCGGCGCGGTCGATACGGTCAAGTTCGAGCAGAAGAAAATGACCTCCGAGTCGAAGACGAAGGTGACGACGGACGGGTTCAGCAGCGAGCAAGCCACTATTAATTCGGCCGAGTCGAAGAAAATGCAGGCAGGCGACCTACAGTATCAGGAGCAGGCCGCACTCGCCGCCATGAGCAGCCGGATGGAGGTGAACGGTGTGACGGCCGAAGAGAAGGGTGCCATACTGAAGGTAGGTTCGGAAGATCGTGTAGCGCTATCAACGCGGACGTGCAAGCCCGCAATCGCAGAGAAGAGCTGTGATTTATGATGCCGAAATAGTCGACCGGCATGAGATAACGCGAACCGTCTCGCGATCAGATGGACGTGCGGTCAAGCTGTTCGGTCCGGGTGAATCAACACACCGGTTCACATCCCACCATGCATGCTCTGGTTGCGCTTTTTTAATCTCTTGCGCGATGACTCATCGCCGAGCGGGGTTTTGCCAGTGGGGGTTGCTTCAAATTCAACGCGAAACAGAGCAAACCTGACCTGTGGGTTTTTAGTACAGTTTTAGTACAAGCCACCCGTCTTCGATGGTTCGGTTCGCAGCACAACGATTAGCGTTGACTAGGTCATTTCGGTACTGCACCGAGATTTGCTGATGTCCAACATGTTGTGCTTGCCAATGTCAAGCAGGCAGTAAATCCAGGACATGCGCAGGACTCGCGAAAGGGCTCGTCGTTTCTGGCAACTTCGGCTGGTGCCGACACGCGATTAGTTGTCGGGTGTCCTTTGAAGAGGGATGTAAGCAGTCAAAACTACCCACCAGAAAGCACCCAAGTTCGAAGACCTTTTGTCTTGTGTTCGTGTATGTGTATGTATGTGTATGTGTGTGTGTGAGAGGCATCCACAACATATGGTATGAATTGTGATATCATCAACACCAACGACAGTGCAAAGGAATGTGAAGCAATTTTCCAATACCGATTGCGTCTTCCGCCTTTTTTTGTTTTTGTTAACGCATCTGCGGCCTGTGGCCTGTGCTCTGTTTGTTCTGTGGTGTTAGGATGTTTGTGACGCGTTACGTAATTTGCACTGGTTTGCTAAAACCCGCGATACTGCACCGGTGCACCGACGGTGCCTGGCGGGCAACGTACGCTAACAGCAACACCCACGGCCGTCTGCTAATCCGTCGGCTGTTGTGCCAGGGGCAGGACCATACGGCGGGTGGAAAATCGAACCACCTTGATGCGGTACGTAAAATCAAGTAAAAACACACCCTCCCTTCCCGTTACTAGTTGCACCGTCACATTATAGCACGTGTATGTGTGGATCGATTTTTCCTTACTTTCACCCCGGATAGTCTTCAAGATCCGTGATGGAATGCTTGTCGTTCCGCGCTGCTATAGTTTTCCGATCCGCACGTAATGGTGTTTATGCTTTGCTGAAGTTAATTCGACGCTTTGACGCTGTGACCACGTGTGACCTTCATCGTGGGAGTGTTTCAGACACGCCTTACACTGCTGGGTAATAAAATGGTTCTAATGAATTTAGTACACACCGAAAGGGATTGGGTTATTCCCTCGCTGCAACAAACACGCTCGTCATTAAGCAGTTAGTGTGAAGCGCGTTGTGGCATTTGAACGATACTAAACGAAAAGGACACTAAGGTCATACGGTGCACCTTTGACGGTGCACGTTTGACCTTTGGAGAACCTTTATTTTTTGTTGTGTCTAGCCGGTCCGTTTCCCAATCTACCAAGAGGATTGGACAGTGCCATCCTTCAAGCACACTTGAGTGAATCGAAACCATTTTCCATGACCCATGATGCATGATGGGACTGGGGGAGGACCCAACCGTTTGATCGTACCGGTCCCGTGACGTAGGCCCGGCAGAAATAAAAACAATTTATATGCCGATTCGATTAAAAACGCACAACGCGATTCGATGATGGTAGACCATATTTTCACTATTTGGCTCTTCCGCTTTCCCAGGCCAGGAACTCTCCCCCCCCCCCCCTCCCTCCTGCCTCCCTCCGATACCGGGTGGAAAACTTTTGCCTGATTTATGTCACAGACGTCAATCGGTGGAAAATGCTTCAAAACCTCCCTCCCCCCATCAATAAGCAGAGGGGTAGGGAAGGGGGTGGTAGATGGTGGGGAGATGGTGGGGATGAAACGAAAGCCAATAAACTGTTCCTTCCACATATTACTCGTGTGTAAACACAACGCGCACGGGACGATGAAAATGAGTTTTCGCGGAAAATCCACCACCCGAAAATTAGGGTTACTACACGGGGTGGCAGTGTGTTGGTGGCACGAATATTGCGCGGCTAGTGAGCGGCAATTTTCCCACCACCACCACCACCACCCTAGATGTGTACGTGTGCGAGGTTGGTAATGTGGTGCTCGATTTGTTCGCCTAATTCAACGCGATCGTCCGACACGGGCGTCAGTCGACGAACGGACAAACGAGCGAACGATCGTGAGCAGTGTGACGACGGTCGAGCTAAACGAACACAACAAGCAACGAACGAACGAAACCACATATATGTAGTGCATTGTGTGAAGTTCTAGTGCGAATACTGAGTAGCGGTGCGTCTCCGATACGTTACTCAAACCGCTTATCGAACCGATCGTCGATCCGAATTTTGACCGGTGCCGGGCCCTTTTCCGGTGTGGAGAGTGTCCACCAAACAGCAGGCCAACTCCACTTAAGACTGTGACGGTATCACGGAATCGGATCGGTCTAGTGGCGAGACACCCTTCGTGCACCGTGTTCGGTTTGGTATTTGCCGGGCGTGAATTGATATTTTTTCCCATGAATGAAATTTCATCCCTCACCCCGTGAGCCCCGATCGTAACGTGACAGTACACTCGAATCAACCCTTGACCGGGGGGGGGCGCGGTGTGGTACGCGTTGTGTAACAAGCGCCAAACCGAGCACGAACCGATCGCGATTAAGTAATCGCCAAACGGGGGTGGCTCGGGCAGGTAGGATGTGCAGCCAGGCACCGTGGCCCGTACGGAAGGGTATCTTCCGGTCGACCGGACAGTCGGACTTTGTGCCAACGCGCACACCGAGCCCGGTCGTGGAGTTCCCACTGTCGCCGCCACCACCGACCCAGCCGGGATCGTCCCCGTCGCCGCTCGGTTCTTGCTCGAGCAAATCGGCCAGCCCGGTGCATTCGCACCGCAATGGCATCACGCTGAATGTGGCCAGCCCGCTCAACAGTCCGCGCGTTACCGTACTCGAGAGTCCGCTCGGTAGTCCGGCCAGTGTCCGCACGACGTTCGAGATTCCGATCGAAAGCGTTACCCAGGTGAGAGTCCGTCATGGATGGAAAAAAGGTTTCGGGAAGCAATCCTGTACGTCCTTGACCGCCGGGTAAACAATGGGACCCCAGAAATAGAACCCGCCTCGTCGTTGGCATCCGAACGGTGGGGCATCTGGTTGGGGGGGGGGGACCAATGGGAGGCGTCCAGAAATAGAATATTTTATGCCATTATTAACGGTTTCATAGAAGTCAAACGTTTCCACCAACAGTGCAGGTTTGGTTTCGGTACTGCTGGTACAGAACAACAACGTGCGTGTTTTAGTTTCGTTTACACACCACACCATCACCACGTCTTTGCTAGATGGCGTGCGCGCGTGTGTACTAAAAATAGTGCCACATACGAACCACGGACGTGTACGTGGTGACGTGGTGCCTCCGCGCGTTTATGTGATCGAAACAAAATACAAATCTACAAAGCACCCAAAAAACCAAAAAAAAAAAACACCCCCAAGCTAACAATACACCCCTTCCGTTCTTGGTTTTTGGAAAAAATGGACATCTCTCTTCCAGAAAATGATTCTTCTCCACGGTAAAGTTTCGTTGGGGACCAATCCTCAGGGGACCGTATGACGTTTATTCGGATGATCGATTTGAGCAATTTAATGTGATGGTTTGGTGTTATTGAAGCCGAAAGGTCTGCTCCGCGATCGGATTGTTTATACCACGCAACACACAAGGTGTCCAGGGTGTGTGTGGATCTGGCCTTTTGGAAGACAGTCTCATCACAATTATGATGATGGGATCACGATTCCGAGGGGATTCGCAACTGTCATAAATAGCGATCTTATTTTGATCTTAGAATCCTATCATGCCGGTCTCGATCGCTTGTAATGTTTAATAATCCCCCGAAGGCACCTGTTGAGTACCTCCAACATGGAGAAAGAATGCACCGAACTTTGAGTGGTCCTATAGGCTTTTTCATCAGCGGACATCTCAATGTCGAATATTTCAGATTAACCAGACACGATGAAGTACACCGCACCGAGTTACAACACAACACACATGTAACAATCAGTACAAGTTGTGATAAGCTATCGCCCTGCAAATGGGGTAGCATTTTTGAAGTGCCGTTGGCGGACTACTGAATGTCCGGAACATGCTCCAGCGTCAACAAGCACTCTGATGGGACTTAAAGCCAGTTTTATCTAGTTCGTTCGTGAATGTATTTTTAACCAACTTGCTTGTTGGCTTGTTTTTTTTTGTTTGTTATCGAAACCCTCAGCCCATCATCAATTCCCTAGAATAATGAGGAGTTGTGGAGTTGACATTGTTGACTCACACTCTCTCACACACCGCATGGTCAATTGGCGTTGAACGATTTTTGAACACTCGTTAGCGTGGATTCATTTGTGATGCAAAGTTTGTCCGAACACACACACGCCACCCTTTTCATGTGCGATCGAGATGGCGTTAAGAACGGACATTGCAAAACTGTCGCCGACACTTCACCAATAAAAAGCACTTGCAGCTTTAGAGCGCCCGATAAGCTGTTATCTGTTTTAAAACAACAAGTTTCTTTTTAACACACTCAACTTTTACATTCTCGCCCGAAACAGGAAGCGCGATCGGTGAAAATGGGTGACTTCCAGCAGGCCGAGGCAAACAACATTGCAGCTCACAGTCGCAAAGTACAGAGTGACCACTTCAGGTGTGTTTCCAATATTTCTCGCAGTGCCATATACACTTGTTTGTTAACTCCTTTTCTGTGTCCTTCTCTTTTTAGTGCGGAAAATAAGGCAATCTCGCAGGCCCAGCAAAAGCAAACGGTTTCATCGAGCGGTATCTTTAACCAGGAAAAGCACGTCTCCTCGACGACGCAGTCGACGTTCACCATGTCGAACACCAGCACGATCAGCTCGTCGTCGCAGATGAGCACACTGTCCTCGTCGTCCGGCATGAACGGGTTGCTCGGTGCTGAGTTTCCCTCGTTCGAGGATTTCGAACGGTTGACCAACACACCGGAGGAGGTCGACAACACGATCATGAAGTACTCGAAGCATTTGGCAGGCTACGTGCAGAACCTGCAGCAGACGGAGCAGCTGAAGAAGGCGCCGACACTGTTGAACCACATGAACGAAATCATACGGCGGGCGTGGGCCGTCCCGACGCACGGTCACGAGCTGGGTGCGAGCCTGTGCGACACGCTGCGCAATACCGGCGGGCTCGACATACTGATGCGGAACTGCGTGGATAACGATTCGGAGGTACAGTTCTCCTCGGCACGCCTCCTGGAGCAGTGCCTTACGACGGAGAACCGCACGCATGTGGTGAAGAACGGGCTGGACAAGGTGGTGAATGTGGCGTGCGTGTGCACCCGCAACAATGCTACCGATCATTCGCGCGTCGGTACTGGCATCCTGGAGCATCTGTTCAAGCACAGTGAGGACACCTGCTCGAACGTGATCCGGCTCGGTGGTCTGGACGCGGTACTGTTCGAGTGCAGAAAGAACGACATCGAAACGCTGCGACACTGTGCGGGAGCGCTAGCGAACCTGTCGCTGTACGGTGGGTCGGAAAACCAGGAGGCTATGATTAACCGCAAGGTACCGTCCTGGTTGTTCCCGCTCGCCTTCCATAACGACGAAAACATTAAGTACTACGCGTGCCTGGCGATCGTGGTGCTGGTCGCGAACAAGGAGATCGAAGCGGAGGTGATCAAATCCGGCACACTGAACCTGGTGGAACCGTTCGTAACGACGCACAACCCATCGGAGTTTGCAAAATCTAATCTCGCGCACGCGCACGGTCAAAGCAAACACTGGCTGCAGCGGCTCGTTCCGGTGCTGAGCTCCAAGCGCGAAGAGGCACGCAATCTGGCCGCGTTCCACTTCTGCATGGAGGCGGGCATCAAGAAGGAGCAGGGCAATACAAACATTTTCAAAGAGATTGGCGCGATAGAGCCACTCATAAGGGTGGCAAGCTCACCGAACGCGATCGCATCCAAGTTTGCCGCCCAAGCGTTAAGGCTTATTGGTGAGGAGGTCCCGCACAAGCTGTCCCAACAGGTGCCGCTCTGGTCGACGGAGGATGTACGCGAATGGGTGAAGCAGATTGGGTTCGGGGAGTACGAGCAAAGCTTTTACGACTCGAAGGTGGACGGGGATCTGCTGCTGCAGATGCAGGACTGCAATCTCTGCAACGACATCGGCATGAAGAATGGCATCCTGCGGATACGGTTTCTCCGGGAGCTACAGAACCTCAAGAAGATGGCCGACTATAGTTCGCGTGATCCGGACGGTCTGCATGCGTTCCTGAGCCGGATTGGGCCGGAGTATACGATCTACACGTACACGATGCTGAATGCCGGCGTGGACATCGAATCGCTCCGAACGCTCGACGAGGATCAGCTGACGGCAACGTGCGGCATCACGAACGCCATCCATCGGTCACGCATTCTGCAGGTGATCAAGATGAACGAATCGATACCTTCCTTCCGCTCGGAACAGAGCACGGAGAAAAGCTTGGACGTGTTTGTTAGCTACCGCCGCAGCAATGGTTCACAGTTGGCCAGCCTGCTGAAGGTGCATCTCGAGCTGCGCGGTTTCTCCGTCTTTATCGATGTGGAGCGGCTGGAGGCGGGCAAGTTTGACAACAATCTGCTGCAGAGCATACGGCATGCGAGACACTTTCTGCTTGTGCTAACACCGGAGGCTCTCAATCGCTGTGTGGATGACGTCGAGTGTAAGGATTGGGTACACCGGGTATGTAGCGCGATACAGCATCAGTGTCCCCAGGAGTCGTCATGGTAGTCTAACGATGGTTCTTTTTGGCATCTTTTAGGAAATCGTGGCAGCTCTCAACTCCGAATGCAACATCATTCCCATTATCGACAACTTCCAGTGGCCGGAGCCGGAAAAGTTGCCCGAAGACATGCGCGGCGTATGCCATTTCAATGGAATACGCTGGATCCACGACTATCAGGATGCCTGTGTGGACAAAGTGGAAAGGTAAGCCGGACTGCCTTCTGAACGCATCAGTTGCATGCCGTAACACTAGCCTCTACAACACGTGCCTGTAACTAACTTTGCGTGTTTTCGGTTCTCTTTTGGATTGTTTCCGAAAGTTTCGTTTATTTTCACCACTTAACATCACAGACACGACATACTGCATGATACAAATGCGCACACGTTCATTTGCAACTGCACCTTATTGAAACTTTCCACCGCCGGAAAGTGGCAGAAGTAAAGAATTTTTAATATTCGTTTTGCATGGCTTTATATCAATTTTTGTTTGTTGAAGCTTCTTCCATTGCCTGCCAAGTAGTGTCCTAGTGGTACACCGTGTATGATGATACAAAAGTTCAAGCCTTTTTTTCTCTCTCTCTTCCGGCCCATTTCTTCCTCTCAGGTACATTAGAAATACCACTAACCATAACAATCGCTCAAACTCCGTGCATAGAAATAGCTAAGCTGTACTAAAACGCTACAACTACGGTGCTGATGCAGCTGGTGCAATAGCAGGAGCGTGTGTGTTTCGTGTGCTTGACCCCGTGGTTGTACCAAAGACAGTCCGGTGTATGTAGGGGTGGGCTTTTCTTTTGTGTGCTCATGTTTAGAGGATGAGATAAGCAATCATCGTCCAGAAATGCATCTCAACTGCTCAGCAAAGGATGGAAGGATCAAACTGAGCCTGAGTTGCTTGCACATGCTTCTCACCCTGCATTGATCTCAGTTCGCCCGCCGGTGAAGACGCAATCTCAGCTCCGTGCAGTTGTCGTATGTGGGGAATTTGTGTATGTGTGTGCGTGATGGTGGTGGTGGTGGCAATGTAAAATAGGCAGAGCTTTGCCACACTGGGAACTTCAAACTTCAATTCTGCTTGTCTGCGAAGAGATATACGCGTACTGCTGCTGTGCTTGTGGTGTGTTGTTCGAACATCGGTTCGAGCTGTGTTTTTGTCTGTGTGCTAACGAACTACACCTGTGTGGTGGGTTGGACTGAATGTGCATGTGCGTGGGAGGGACGGGAGAGGGGAATGGGGAATGCAAGCTGGCTAAAAGGACATCCGTAAGCATCAAACCGCGGAGGTGAGCCCAAGAATGGCATGAATACCTTTTTTTCCCCCTATTAACAACGCATTTGCATGAGATGTTTTTTTTTAGTTGGTTTTACCTTATTTTTTTATCTGACACTAATTTTGAGAGAGAAGTAATTAATAATGGACAAAGCAGTATGATGAACTTTAGGAGTTCCTTAAAGAAATTAGTCTTGAGTGCAACTTGTACTTAGTTCAACTAAGGAAAGAAGAGATCTCCTTTCAGTACTTCAAACCTTCGTCGACTACGATAAAATGCTCCAAAATTGATCAATTTCAGCAGTTTCGACATCAAGAGAATATCCTCGAAGAATGTAACGCATCGTTCGTTCGGCTGTCCCATTTACGCTTGCTATCATAGACCTTGCTTGAAGATCTTCCACATAAGACTTTTAATGTCAGTTCAGTCCAATAGGAGAAGATCTTCGAACAAAACTCCTTGATAATGTGGAAACAGCTAAGCGAAGTGAAAGTTCTCTCTCTCTCTCTCTCTCTCTCTCTCTCTCTCTCTCTCTCTCTCTCTCTTTCTCTCATGAATGTTCTCTTGGTATTCGAATTTTAAAACCAATTTTTTTCTGGAGCTCTTTGCTTCAATCGACGGAGATTCGAAATTCTGGAAAGGATCCAAGGAAAGATCAGCCTTCAATAATGGAAATTGAACATCTTGACACTAGCACAAACTTTAAGTAGCTCCTTGACCATGGGCTCCTGAGTTAAGGGTCGTGCTCCTCAGTTCACCAAAGTGAGCTATGGATCACCCGAATCACCATTTTCTCATCATTAAGTTATATTTTACTTCAGAATCTCTCCCTTTCTCCACTAACTCCCTATAGATTTTGTTCAGTCTATTCTGTCCCATGTATCGAAATAGTTTCTCTTCAACACTCTACTCCAAACCATTACTTACACCCTTTTTCTCGTGCTTATCACGTCTGATTGTAGGTTCATGCGAGCAGAAACAAACGGTCGCGGAGGTATGATGGACCACGGGAGCCGGCTGCACAGTCGCCAGCCAGGCGATGCAACACCCTCGTCCGCCATCTACCAGCGCATGCACAGCAACGATTCGGGCAAGAGCAGCGACAAAGAAAACAGCCGTAATCTCGAATGACTAGATGCCCCTTCGGTTGCCAATCCGTCCCCGGTCTCGTTAGGTTCTACCGGGTCGCTAAACGGTGCACCGAGTGCCATCCCTGCCAGCGTCGCGGCAAGCTCGCACCCGCCACGGTACTACTCCTCACTGGCCCAGCTGTACCGCAAATCGTCCAGCCCAGCCAGACAGGGTCCGACGGGTGGGAGTGGTGGCGCACGCGGTGTGGCGCGCTATGCCAAACCGAACCGTGGTGTACCCGGTGGGATGAACTCACTGCCCCGTCTGCTGGGTGCGAGAGCTACCGAGCTGCGGCGTAGTTCTGCGGCCGGACTGAACGTGGTATCTCAGCGTCCTCCGTTGCCGCCGAAGATTGAACTGCGTAGCCACAGTTACGACGGTTTGCTGGACGATTCGGCCAGTATGCAGCGGGGCAAGGCGACGGGTGTAGGACAACCGACAGGGACAACGCTACCAACCGAAGGGCATGATCGAGTCGATGGGCGAGGTGTGATCGCTGGCCAGCAGCAAGGAGAGCTTGAGGAATCAATCGTCAGGAAGGTGTTTGTAGAGCCGAGCGGTGGCTCGGTCGGAACGGAAGCGTCGGTCAAGAGCAAAAACAGACGATCACGCAGCATGGACGATCTGTTCGACGACGACGGACCCGGCGGGGACTGCAAGTTATTCGACAACACGCAGAGCATGGAGACACTGTTGGAGCCGGCATCACCCACATCGGCGACGGCTCCCGAATGTGCTCCCGAGACACCGCCACCACGTCCGCTCGGAGGTGGTAACATCTGCCTGAATCGACGCTTTGTGCGCGAAGACACAGTGGAGCGTCCGGACGACACGATCGACGACTCGCTCGGATCTCACGCCGCATCACACGAGCAGCTGTGCGAAAAGGAAACGATCACGGTCGACAGTACGCCTCGGTCGATGCACGCGGACGACACTGGAGCCCACGGCCAACCGAAGCGGCAACCCGACGAACAGGAGGAGGACGATATCGAATCGACCCATTCATCCGTAACCTCCTCGCACGGATCAACGGCATCGGGCGAAAGGGGCGGTGGTGGGCCCAGGAAAGCTCCCAAACCACTGATCAACCGGTACGTGAAGAAGGTGAAATCGTTCATGAAGATGTAACGCCATGTAACGTGTGTCGTGTGTTACATCTCGCTCTCGAATATGCGTTAAGGGTAGTATTAGTGGATTGTACCGTTGTGCGTGTGCGGTAAAACAAAATCCCCCAATTTCGAATCCTCCACCGCCAGCCGTCGAAAAGATGGCCAACGGTGGCAACCTTTTCTTTGTGATCTTTTTGGGAAGTGAACGCGTGACGTAACGGAGCAGTAGTGTGAAGCAAACGAAAACTCTGCTCTAAACCAAACCCTTGCTCCACTGGCTGGATCCACGCGATCTTGCTTTTTGTAATCGCTTTTAACAATCGCTTGCTTGCCGTGTGTGGCGCAAGATGGAGATGTTTTGTGAGGATTTATTTAATTTAACTCCATTTTCTTTTATGCCGACAATCAACCATCAGGGTGGTTGAGATAGGACACTAGACACTGTTCCATTAAGTTAGTAATTAAGAGAAGGTAGAGCAACAAGCATACAATCACACACACACTAGTAGACCCACACATATGTTACAAGCGTCTAACCTTACTGTTTTGCGATGTATTTTTGTCGTCTTAAGTTAAACTGATCGGCTGTATTAGTGTAGCCGCTATTATTACTATTACTACCACTTACTACTACTTACATCATTGTGATTAGTTTCGCGCAGCTGTCGTATGCCGTTGCGCGGAATGCTGGAACGTTGTAAAATATATTATTTAGACCTTTTAGCGTGTAAGCAGAAAACGCGGACGGATGGGAGCAGCAGCTTCCCATTGCGGCCTAACCACCAACCACCATCAAAGTATCTAGGGTAAGGATTGCGCATACCGATGATCGGCTTACCGATGTGAATAATTCTTTCTGCCTATGACGACATAGTCTGCGAAAAAACATAATGCGAACCGGCGTTTTAGGGTCGCACTGCTGTGGATGCGAAGTTGTGGAGCCTTCTTTTTTGTTGCAGCATCCTTTCGATCGCGCTTTCATAAGCAACCATTATGACCTCTTGAGATGTGTTAGAACGATAAAGCGCGGGGACAAGCTGTGGTCGCTGCCATTGCGTAAAAACAAGTGCTTTAAACATAAAACAGAACTGTGAAACCTCGGTGTGTAACAATGAGGAGAGCGGAAAAAGGAAAACAGAAACGCAAATTGTATGTTTTTTTTAACAGTATGTTTAATAAAGCAAAAATACACTCACAGCTAGAGAGATTTTTTTTTGGCGAGGGGGAGGGATTAGATTTTACAATGATAAACGAAAGGACTGATAATAGTGGGGAAAAAGGAGTTGTATTACGTGCTCTTATGTTGGATGTTGTTGTGGTAGTTTCGGCCATCCAACATCACAAGAATACGTTGAGCCTGAAAGAAATCAAACGGAATCTGCTGCTGTTGCTTACATTAGCGCGTTTCTACTGCATTTGTAAAAGTTTTATGTATTTAGTTAGTTAAGTTACTTAGATATTTAATTTCTTTTGTGTTTTATTGGAGTTTTATAAATTTTCTGCAAGGTTTTCGGCAGCTCTAATTCCAAGAAGATTTTAGAAGCTTTTGTGAGGTATATTCCTGGTTTTATGCTTACCATCGAATTCTTAAGGGATTTTAAAGTAATTTCCTAATATCATCTCCCTAAAATTAAAGAAATGTTTCCAGCTGTGTTTACCATGCGATTTACAACAATTTATTAAAGCTTTTCCAACAGTTTCGCACAGATTTTTAGTTGTTTGATCAATTTCGAAAGTCCAGAAATTTTCTACAGAATTTTCATTACATTTTAACTATTATTTATGAACTTTTATGACTTTTCTGAATTTTTCAAAACATTATCTGCATTTTTTTGCTTGCGTTTTACTTGGCATCCACAAACTTTCCTATAGTTTTAGACAAAATGTTCATCCCTTTTTCACTAGTTGTACAAGTGCTTTATTCACTTGCTTTACTTGCAGTACTGATCAATAGGAACAGTTTTTTACGAACTGTTAGGTAATCTTCCAGTGGAGCAGTGGAGGATCAATCCTCTTGGAGGCGCAGGGCAGAATTTTTAAAGGGGGGCCTATAATTTTGCTGCGGCATTAACGGTGTTAGACAGGTGTACTTCAAACATGATTTAACAACACCAGCAAAGTATCTTAAAGAAAGCTCCCTTGCGTACATCTCAGAGTTCTGTTGCGTAGCCCTGTAAATGGTCCGTTAAGTTAGTCTATATATAAAAGTTTGTACGCGCTAAGGAAAACCATAACGCCACTAGTTGGATCACATTTGCTACGATTTACGTACATTTACGATTCCTACGCAATTTTGCTCGAAAACCACCGAAAACTGCTTCAAAAACTACCAGTTTTCGAATGTTTAGTACCAGGAGAGCATCCAAGGAATAGGTAGCCCCTAGTACAGCAATTTTGCTCGAAAACCACCAAAAAACTGCTTTAAAAACTACCAGTTTCCGAAAATATAGTACCAGGAGAGCATACCACGAAAGAGGTAGCACCTACTACAGCAATTTTGCTCGAAAACCACCGAAAAACTGCTTCAAAAACTAGAAGTTTTCGAATGTTTAGTACCAGAAGTGCATACTACTCCGCCATCTTGGCCACCATCTTGTCCGCCATCTTGACCGCCATCTTGTGTCCGCCATCTTGTGTCCGCCATCTTGTCCGCCATCTTGTTCCCGCCATCTTGTCCGCCATCTTGGCTGCCATCTTGTCCGCCATCTTGGCCGCCATCTTGGCCGCCATCTTGTCCGCCATCTTGTCCGCCATCTTGGCTGCCATCATGGCCGCCATCTTGGCTGCCATCATGGCCGCCATCTTATCCGCCATCTTGGCTGCCATCATGGCCGCCATCTTATCCGCCATTTTGTCCGCCATCTTGTCCGCCATCTTGGCCACCATCTTGGCCACCATCTTGTCCGCCATCTTGTCCGCCATCTTGTCCGCCATCTTGTCCGCCATCTTGTGTCCGCCATCTTGTCTGCCATCTTGTCCGCCAGCTTGTGTCCGCCATCTTGTCCGCCATCTTGGCCTCCATCTTGACCGCCATCTTGGCCGCCATCTTGTGTCCGCCATCTTGTCGACCATCTTATCCGCCATCTTGGCCGCCATCTTGTGTCCGCCATTTTTCCAGCCATCTTGCCCTCCACCTTGTGTCCGCCATCTTGTCCGCCATCTTGTCCGCCATCTTGTCCGCCATCTTTACCGCCATCTTGTCCGCCATCTTGGCCACCATCTTGTCCGCCATCTTGGCTGCCATCTTGGCCGCCATCTTGGCCGCCATCTTGTCCACCATCTTGGCCGCCATTTTGTCCGCCATCTTGTGTCCGCCATCTTGTCCGCCATCTTGTGTCCGCCATCTTGTCCGCCATCTTGGCTGCCATCTTGTCCGCCATCTTGGCCGCCATCTTGGCCGCCATCTTGTCCGCCATCTTGTCCGCCATCTTGGCTGCCACCATGGCCGCCATCTTGTGTCCGCCATCTTGGCCGCCATCTTGTGTCCGCCATCTTGTCCGCCATCTTGGCTGCCATCTTGTCCGCCATCTTGTTCGCCATCTTGGCCGCCATCTTGGCCGCCATCTTGGCCGCCATCTTGTCCGCCATCTTGTGTCCGCCATCTTGGCCGCCATCTTGTGTCCGCCATCTTGTCCGCCATCTTGGCTGCCATCTGGGCCGCCATCTTGGCCGCCATCTTGTCCGCCATCTTGTCCGCCATCTTATCCGCCATTTTGTCCGCCATCTTGGCCGCCATCTTGGCCGCCATCTTGTCCGCCATCTTGGCCGCCATCTTGGCCACCATCTTGTCCGCCATCTTGTCCGCCATCTTGTCCGCCATCTTGTGTCCGCCATCTTGGCCGCCATCTTGTCCGCCATCTTGGCCGCCATCTTGTCGACCATCTTGTCCGCCATCTTGGCCGCCATCTTGGCCGCCATCTTGGCCGCCATCTTGGCCGCCATCTTGTCCGCCATCTTGGCCGCCATCTTGGCCGCCATCTTGGCCGCCATCTTGTCCACCATCTTGGCCGCCATCTTGTCCGCCATCTTGTGTCCGCCATCTTGGCCGCCATCTTGTGTCCGCCATCTTGTCCGCCATCTTGGCTGCCATCTTGTCCGCCATCTTGGCCGCCATCTTGTCCGCCATCTTGTCCGCCATCTTGGCTGCCATCATGGCCGCCATCTTGTGTCCGCCATCTTGGCCGCCATCTTGTGTCCGTCATCTTGTCCGCCATCTTGGCTGCCATCTTGTCCGCCATCTTGGCTGCCATCTTGGCCGCCATCTTGGCCGCCATCTTGTCCGCCATCTTGTCCGCCATCTTGGCTGCCATCTTGTCTGCCATCTTGTACGCCATCTTGTCCGCCATCTTGTCCGCCATCTTGTCCGCCATCTTGTGTCCGCCATCTTGGCCGCCATCTTGTCCACCATTTTGTCCGCCATCTTGGCCGCCATCTTGTCCACCATCTTTTCCGCCATCTTGTCCGCCATCTTGTCCGCCATCTTGTCCGCCATCTTGTCCGCCATCTTGTGTCCGCCATCTTGTCTGCCATCTTGTCCGCCAGCTTGTGTCCGCCATCTTGTCCGCCATCTTGGCCGCCATCTTGTGTCCGCCATTTTTCCCGCCATTTCTCCCTGCACCTTGTGTCCGCCATCTTGTCCGCCATCTTGTCCGCCATCTTGTCCGCCATCTTTACCGCCATCTTGTCCGCCATCTTGGCCACCATCTTGTCCGCCATCTTGGCCGCCATCTTGGCCCCCATCTTGTCCACCATCTTGGCCGCCATCTTGTCCGCCATCTTGTGTCCGCCATCTTGGCCGCCATCTTGTGTCCGCCATCTTGTCCGCCATCTTGGCTGCCATCTTGTCCGCCATCTTGGCTGCCATCTTGGCCGCCATCTTGGCCGCCATCTTGGCCGCCATCTTGTCCGCCATCTTGTCCGCCATCTTGGCTGCCATCTTGGCCGCCATCTTATCCGCCATTTTGTCCGCCATCTTGGCCGCCATCTTGGCCGCCATCTTGTCCACCATCTTGGCCGCCATCTTGTCCACCATCTTGTCCGCCATCTTGTCGGCCATCTTGTCCGCCATCTTGTCCGCCATCTTGTCCGCCATCTTGTCTGCCATCTTGGCCGTCATCTTGACCGCCATCTTGTACGCCATCTTGTCCGCCATCTTGTCCGCCATCTTGTCCGCCATCTTGTCCGCCATCTTGTCCGCCATCTTGTGTCCGCCATCTTGGCCGCCATCTTGTCCGCCATCTTGGCCGCCATCTTGTCCACCATTTTGTCCGCCATCTTGTCCGCCATCTTGTCCGCCATCTTGTCCGCCATCTTGTCCGCCATCTTGTGTCCGCCATCTTGTCTGCCATCTTGTCCGCCAGCTTGTGTCCGCCATCTTGTCCGCCATCTTGTTCGCCATCTTGTCCGCCATCTTGTCTGCCATCTTGGCCGTCATCTTGGCCGCCATCTTGTAAACCATCTTGTCCGCCATCTTGTCCGCCATCTTGTCCGCCATCTTGTCCGCCCTCTTGTGTCCGCCATCTTGGCCGCCATCTTGTCCGCCATCTTGTCCGCCATCTTGTCCGCCATCTTGTCTGCCATCCTGGCCGTCATCTTGGTCGCCATCTTGTACGCCATCTTGTCCGCCATCTTTTCCGCCATCTTGTCAGCCATCTTGTGTCCGCCATCTTGGCCGCCATCTTGTCCACCATCTTGTCCGCCATCTTGTCCGCCATCTTGTCCGCCATCTTGTCCGCCATCTTGTCCGCCATCTTGTCCGCCATCTTGTGTCCGCCATCTTGTCTGCCATCTTGTCCGCCAGCTTGTGTCCGCCATCTTGTCCGCCATCTTGGCCTCCATCTTGGCCGCCATCTTGGCCGCCATCTTGTGTCCGCCATCTTGGCCGCCATCTTGTGTCCGCCATTTTTCCCGCCATCTTGCCCTCCACCTTGTGTCCGCCATCTTGTCCGCCATCTTGTCCGCCATCTTGTGTCCGCCATCTTGTCCGCCATCTTGTCCGCCATCTTGTGTCCGCCATCTTGGCCACCATCTTGTCCGCCATTCTGTCCGCCATCTTGTCCGCCTTCTTGTCCACCATCTTGTCCGCCATCTTGGCCACCATCTTGTCCACCATCTTGTCCGCCGTCCTGTTCCACCATCTTGGCCGTCATCTTGGCCGCCATCTTGTCCGCCATCTTGGCCGCCATCTTGGCCGCCATCTTGTCCGCCATCTTGTGTCCGCCATCTTGTCCGCCATCTTGTCCGCCATCTTTACCGCCATCTTGTCCGCCATCTTGGCCACCATCTTGTCCGCCATCTTGGCCGCCATCTTGGCCGCCATCTTGTCCGCCATCTTGTGTCCGCCATCTTGGCCGCCATCTTGTGTCCGCCATCTTGTCCGCCATCTTGGCTGCCATCTTGGCCGCCATCTTGGCCGCCATCTTTACCGCCATCTTGTCCGCCATCTTGTGTCCGCCATCTTGGCCGCCATCTTGTCCACCATCTTGTCCGCCATCTTGTCCGCCATCTTGGCCGCCATCTTGTCCGCCATCTTGTGTCCGCCATCTTGGCCGCCATCTTGTGTCCGCCATCTTGTCCGCCATCTTGGCTGCCATCTTGGCCGCCATCTTGGCCGCCATCTTGTGTCCGCCATCTTGTCCGCCATCTTGTCCGCCATCTTGTCCGCCATCTTGTCCACCATCTTATCCGCCATCTTGTGTCCGCCATCTTTTCCGCCATCTTGTGTCCGCCATTTTGTCTGCCATCTTGTCCGCCATCTTGTCCGCCATCTTGTGTCCGCCATCTTGTCCGCCATCTTGTCCGCCATCTTGTCCGCCATCTTGTCCGCCATCTTGTGTCCGCCATCTTGTCCGCCATCTTGTCCACCATCTTGTCCGCCATCTTGTCCGCCATCTTGTCCGCCATCTTGTGTCCGCCATCTTGTCCACCATCTTGTCCGCCATCTTGTCCGCCATCTTGTCCGCCATCTTGTCCGCCATCTTGTCCACCATCTTGGCCGCCATCTTGTCCGCCATCTTGTGTCCGCCATCTTGGCCGCCATCTTGTGTCCGCCATCTTGTCCGCCATCTTGGCTGCCATCTTGGCCGCCATCTTGGCCGCCATCTTGTCCGCCATCTTGTCCGCCATCTTGGCTGCCATCATGGCCGCCATCTTATCCGCCATTTTGTCCGCCATCTTGGCCGCCATCTTGGCCGCCATCTTGTCCGCCATCTTGGCCGCCATCTTGGCCACCATCTTGTCCGCCATCTTGTCCGCCATCTTGTCCGCCATCTTGTGTCCGCCATCTTGGCCGCCATCTTGTCCACCATCTTGTCCGCCATCTTGTCCGCCATCTTGTCCGCCATCTTGTCCGCCATCTTGTGTCCGCCATCTTGTCTGCCATCTTGTCCGCCAGCTTGTGTCCGCCATCTGGTCCGCCATCTTGTCCGCCATCTTGTCCGCCATCTTGGCCGTCATCTTGTCCGCCATCTTGTACGCCATCTTGTCCGCCATCTTGGCCGCCATCTTGTCCGCCATCTTGTCCGCCATCTTGTGTCCGCCATCTTGGCCGCCATCTTGTCCGCCATCTTGGCCGCCATCTTGTCCGCCATCTTGTCTGCCATCTTGGCCGTCATCTTGGCCGCCATCTTGTCCGCCATCTTGTCTGCCATCTTGGCCGTCATCTTGGCCGCCATCTTGTACGCCATCTTGTCCGCCATCTTGTCCGCCATCTTGTCCGCCATCTTGTGTCCGCCATCTTGGCCGCCATCTTGTCCACCATCTTGTCCGCCATCTTGTCCGCCATCTTGTCCGCCATCTTGTCCGCCATCTTGTCCGCCATCTTGTGTCCGCCATCTTGTCTGCCATCTTGTCCGCCAGCTTGTGTCCGCCTTCTTGTCCGCCAACTTGGCCTCCATCTTGGCCGCCATCTTGGCCGCCATCTTGTGTCCGCCATCTTGGCCGCCATCTTGTCCGCCATCTTGGCCGCCATCTTGTCCGCCATCTTGGCCGCCATCTTGTCCGCCATCTTGTCCGCCATCTTGTGTCCGCCATCTTGTCCGCCATCTTGTCCGCCATCTTGTGTCCGCCATCTTGTCCGCCATCTTGTGTTCGCCATCTTGTGCCCGCCATCTTGGCCGCCATCTTGTCCGCCATCTTGGCCGCCATCTTGGCCGCCATCTTGTCCGCCATCATGTCCGCCATCATGTCCGCCATCTTGGCCGCCATCTTGTCCGCCATCTTCGCCGCCATCTTGTCCGCCATCTTCGCTGCAATCTTGGCCGCCATCTTGTCCGCCATCTTGTGTCCGCCATCTTGGCCGCCAACTTGTCCGCCATCTTGGCCGCCATCTTGTGTCCGCCATCTTGTCCGCCATCTTGTCTGCCATCTTGGCCGCCATCTTGGCCGCCATCTTGGCCGCCATCTTGTCCGCCATCTTGGCCGCCATCTTGGCCGCCATCTTGTGTCCGCCATCTTGGCCGCCATCTTGTGTCCGCCATCTTGTCCGCCATCTTGTCCACCATCTTGTCCGCCATCTTGTCCGCCATCTTGTGTCCGCCATCTTGTCCGCCATCTTGTCCACCATCTTGTCCGCCATCTTGTCCGCCATCTTTACCGCCATCTTTACCGCCATCTTGGCCGCCATCTTTACCGCCATCTTGGCCGCCATCTTGTGTCCGCCATTTTGTCCGCCATCTTGTATCCGCCATCTTGTGTCCGCCATCTTGTCCGCCATCTTGTCCGCCATCTTGGCCGCCATCTTGTCCGCCATGTTGGCCACCAACTTGGCCGCCATCTTGTCCGCCATCTTGGCCGCCATCTTGTGTCCGCCATCTTGGCCGCCATCTTGTGTCCGCCATCTTGGCCGCCATCTTGTCCGCCATCTTGGCCGCCATGTTGGCCGCCATCTTGTCCACCATCTTGGCCGCCATCTTGTCCGCCATCTTGTCTGCCATCTTGTGTCCGCCATTTTGTCCGCCATCTTGGCCGCCATCTTGTCCGCCATCTTGTCCGCCATCTTGGCCGCCATCTTGTCCGCCATCTTGTCCGCCATCTTGTGTCCTTCATCTTGTCCGCCATCTTGTGTCCGCCATCTTTTCCGCCATTTTGTGTCCGCCATTTTGTCTGCCATCTTGTCCACCATCTTGTCCACCATCTTGTCCGCCATCTTGGCCGCCATCTTGTCCACCATCTTGTGTCCGCCATCTTGTCTGCCATCTTGTCCGCCAGCTTGTGTCCGCCATCTTGTCCGCCATCTTGGCCTCCATCTTGGCCGCCATCTTGGCCGCCATCTTGTGTCCGCCATCTTGGCCGCCATCTTGTCCGCCATCTTTACCGCCATCTTTACCGCCATCTTTACTTCTATCTTGGCCGCCATCTTTACCGCCATCTTGGCCGCCATCTTGTCAGCCATCTTGGCCGCCTTCTTGTGTCCGCCATTTTGTCCGCCATCTTGTCCGCCATCTTGTGTCCGCCATCTTGTCCGCCATCTTTACCGCCATCTTGGCCGCCATCTTGTCCGCCATCTTGGCTGCCATCATGGCCGCCATCTTATCCGCCATTTTGTCCGCCATCTTTACCGCCATCTTGGCCGCCATCTTGTCCGCCATCTTTACCGCCATCTTGTCCGCCATCTTGGCCACCATCTTGGCCGCCATCTTGTCCGCCATCTTGGCCGCCATCTTGTCCGCCATCTTGTCCGCCATCTTGTGTCCGCCATCTTGTCTGCCATCTTGTCCGCCAGCTTGTGTCTGCCATCTTGTCCGCCATCTTGGCCTCCATCTTGACCGCCATCTTGGCCGCCATCTTGTGTCCGCCATCTTGGCCGCCAACTTGTGTCCGCCATCTTGGCCGCCATCTTGGCCGCCATCTTGTGTCCGCCATTTTTCCAGCCATCTTGCCCTCCACTTTGTGTCCGCCATCTTGTCCGCCATCTTGTCCGCCATCTTTACCGCCATCTTGTCCACCATCTTGGCCACCATCTTGTCCGCCATCTTGGCCGCCATCGTGGCCGCCATCTTGGCCGCCATTTTGTCCACCATCTTGGCCGCCATCTTGTCCGCCATCTTGTGTCCGCCATCTTGTCCGCCATCTTGTGTCCGCCATCTTGTCCGCCATCTTGGCTGCCATCTTGTCCGCCATCTTGGCCGCCATCTTGGCCGCCATCTTGTCCGCCATCTTGTCCGCCATGTTGGCTGCCATCATGGCCGCCATCTTGTGTCCGCCATCTTGGCCGCCATCTTGTGTCCGCCATCTTGTCCGCCATATTGGCTGCCATCTTGTCCGCCATCTTGGCTGCCATCTTGGCCGCCATCTTGGCCGCTATCTTGTCCGCCATCTTGTCCGCCATCTTGGCTGCCATCATGGCCGCCATCTTATCCGCCATTCTGTCCGCCATCTTGGCCGCCATCTTGTCCACCATCTTGTCCGCCATCTTGTCCGCCATCTTATCCGCCATCTTGTCCGCCATCTTGTCCGCCATCTTGTCCGCCATCTTGTGTCCGCCATCTGGTCTGCCATCTTGTCCGCCAGCTTGTGTCCGCCATCTTGTCCGCCATCTTGGCCGCCATCTTGTCCGCCATTTTTCCCGCCATTTCTCCCTCCACCTTGTGTCCGCCATCTTGTCCGCCATCTTGTCCGCCATCTTTACCGCCATCTTGTCCGCCATCTTGGCCACCATCTTGTCCGCCATCTTGGCCGCCATCTTGGCCGCCATCTTGTCCACCATCTTGGCCGCCATCTTGTCCGCCATCTTGTGTCCGCCATCTTGTCCGCCATCTTGTCCGCCATCTTGGCCGCCATCATGGCCGCCATCTTATCCGCCATTTTGTCCGCCATCTTGGCCGCCATCTTGGCCGCCATCTTGTCCGCCATCTTGGCCGCCATCTTGGCCGCCATCTTGGCCGCCATTTTGTCCGCCATCTTGTCCGCCATCTTGTGTCCGCCATCTTGGCCGCCATCTTGTCCACCATCTTGTCCGCCATCTTGTCCGCCATCTTGTCCGCCATCTTGTGTCCGCCATCTTGGCCGCCATCTTGTCCACCATCTTGTCCGCCATCTTGTCCGCCATCTTGTCCGCCATCTTGTCCGCCATCTTGTCCACCATCTTGGCCGCCATCTTGTCCGCCATCTTATGTCCGCCATCTTGGCCGCCATCTTGTGTCCGCCATCTTGTCCGCCATCTTGGCTGCCATCTTGGCCGCCATCTTGGCCGCCATCTTGTCCGCCATCTTGTCCGCCATCTTATCCGCCATTTTGTCCGCCATCTTGGCCGCCATCTTGGCCACCATCTTGTCCGCCATCTTGGCCGCCATCTTGGCCACCATCTTGTCCGCCATCTTGTCCGCCATCTTGTCCGCCATCTTGTGTCCGCCATCTTGTGTCCGCCATCTTGGCCGCCATCTTGTCCACCATCTTGTCCGCCATCTTGTCCGCCATCTTGTCCGCCATCTTGTGTCCGCCATCTTGGCCGCCATCTTGTCGACCATCTTGTCCGCCATCTTGGCCGCCATCTTGTCCACCACCTTGGCCGCCATCTTGTCCGCCATCTTGTGTCCGCCATCTTGTCCGCCATCTTGGCCGCCATCTTGGCCGCCATCTTGGCCGCCATCTTGTCCGCAATCTTGTCCGCCATCTTGGCTGCCATCATGGCCGCCATCTTGTGTCCGCCATCTTGGCCGCCATCTTGTGTCCGCCATCTTGTCCGCCATCTTGGCTGCCATCTTGTCCGCCATCTTGGCTGCCATCTTGGCCGCCATCTTGGCCGCCATCTTGTCCACCATCTTGTCCGCCATCTTGGCTGCCATCATGGCCGCCATCTTATCCGCCATTTTGTCCGCCATCTTGGCCGCCATCTTGTCCACCATCTTGTCCGCCATCTTGTCCGCCATCTTGTCCGCCATCTTGTCCGCCATCTTGGCCGCCATCTTGTGTCCGCCATCTTGTCTGCCATCTTGTCCGCCAGCTTGTGTCCGCCATCTTGTCCGCCATCTTGGCCGCCATCTTGTGTCCGCCATTTTTCCCGCCATTTCTCCCTCCACCTTGTGTCCGCCATCTTGTCCGCCATCTTGTCCGCCATCTTTACCGCCATCTTGTCCGCCATCTTGGCCACCATCTTGTCCGCCATCTTGGCCGCCATCTTGGCCACCATCTTGTCCACCATCTTGGCCGCCATCTTGTCCGCCATCTTGTGTCCGCCATCTTGGCCGCCATATTGTGTCCGCCATCTTGTCCGCCATCTTGGCTGCCATCTTGTCCGCCATCTTGGCTGCCATCTTTGCCGCCATCTTGGCCGCCATCTTGGCCGCCATCTTGTCCGCCATCTTGTCCGCCATCTTGGCTGCCATCATGGCCGCCATCTTATCCGCCATTTTGTCCGCCATCTTGGCCGCCATCTTGGCCGCCATCTTGTCCACCATCTTGGCCGCCATCTTGTCCACCATCTTGTCCGCCATCTTGTCGGCCATCTTGTCCGCCATCTTGTCCGCCATCTTGTCCGCCATCTTGTCTGCCATCTTGGCCGTCATCTTGGCCGTCATCTTGTACGCCATCTTGTCCGCCATCTTGTCCGCCATCTTGTGTCCGCCATCTTGGCCGCCATCTTGTCTGCCATCTTGGCCGTCATCTTGGCCGCCATCTTGTCCGCCATCTTGTCTGCCATCTTGGCCGTCATCTTGGTCGCCATCTTGTACGCCATCTTGTCCGCCATCTTGTCCGCCATCTTGTCCGCCATCTTGTGTCCGCCATCTTGGCCGCCATCTTGTCCACCATCTTGTCCGCCATCTTGTCCGCCATCTTGTCCGCCATCTTGTCCGCCATCTTTACCGCCATCTTGTCCGCCATCTTGTCCGCCATCTTGTGTCCGCCATCTTGTCTGCCATCTTGTCCGCCAGCTTGTGTCCGCCATCTTGTCCGCCATCTTGTCCGCCATCTTGTCCGCCATCTTGTCCGCCATCTTGTCCACCATCTTGGCCGCCATCTTGTCCGCCATCTTGTGTCCGCCATCTTGGCCGCCATCTTGTGTCCGCCATCTTGTCCGCCATCTTGGCTGCCATCCTGGCCGCCATCTTGGCCGCCATCTTGGCCGCCATCTTGTCCGCTATCTTGTCCGCCATCTTGGCTGCCATCATGGCCGCCATCTTATCCGCCATTTTGTCCGCCATCTTGGCCGCCATCTTGTCCGCCATCTTGTCCGCCATCTTGTCCGCCATCTTGTGTCCGTCATCTTGTCCGCCATCTTGGCTGCCATCTTGTCCGCCATCTTGGCTGCCATCTTGTCCGCCATCTTGGCCTCCATCTTGGCCGCCATCTTGTGTCCGCCATCTTGGCCGCCATCTTGTCCGCCATCTTGTGTCCGCCATCTTGTCCGCCATCTTGTGTCCGCCATCTTGGCCGCCATCTTGTGTCCGCCATCTTGTCCGCCATCTTGTCCGCCATCTTGTCCGCCATCTTGTCCGCCATCTTGGCCGCCATCTTGTCCGCCATCTTGTCCGCCATCTTTACCGCCATCTTGGCCGCCATCTTGGCCGCCATCTTGTCCGCCATCTTGTCCGCCATCTTGGCCGCCATCTTGTCCGCCATCTTGTGTCCGCCATCTTGGCCGCCATCTTGTCCGCCTTCTTGTCCGCCATCTTGTCCACCACCTTGGCCGCCATCTTGTCCGCCATCTTGTCCGCCATCTTGTCCGCCATCTTGTCCGCCATCTTGTCCGCCATTTTGTCCGCCATCTTGTCCGCCATCTTGGCTGCCAACATGGCCGCCATCTTATCCGCCATTTTGTCCGCCATCTTGGCCGCCATCTTGGCCGCCATCTTGGCCGCCATCTTGGCCGCCATCTTGTCCGCCATCTTGGCCACCATCTTGTCCGCCATCTTGTCCGCCATCTTGTGTCCGCCATCTTGGCCGCCATCTTGTCCGCCATCTTGTCCGCCATCTTGTCCGCCATCTTGTCCGCCATCTTGTGTCCACCATCTTGGCCGCCATCTTGTCGACCATCTTGTCCGCCATCTTGTCCGCCATCTTGTCCGCCATCTTGTCCGCCATCTTGTCCGCCATCTTGTGTCCGCCAGCTTGTGTCCGCCATCTTGTCCGCCATCTTGTCCGCCATCTTGTCCGCCATCTTGTCCGCCATCTTGTCTGCCATCTTGGCCGTCATCTTGGCCGCCATCTTGTACGCCATCTTGTCCGCCATCTTGTCCGCCATCTTGTCCGCCATCTTGTCCGCCATCTTGTGTCCGCCATCTTGGCCGCCATCTTGTCCGCCATCTTGTCCGCCATCTTGGCCGCCATCTTGTCAGCCATCTTGGCCGTCATCTTAGCCGCCATCTTGTCCGCCATCTTGTCCGCCATCTTGTGTCCGCCATCTTGGCCGCCATCTTGTCCGCCATCTTGTGTCCGCCATCTTGTCCGCCATCTTGTCTGCCATCTTGGCCGTCATCTTGGCCGCCATCTTGTACGCCATCTTGTCCGCCATCTTGTCCGCCATCTTGTCCGCCATCTTGTGTCCGCCATCTTGGCCGCCATCTTGTCCACCGTCTTGTCCGCCATCTTGTCCGCCATCTTGTCCGCCATCTTGTACGCCATCTTGTGTCCGCCATCTTGTCTGCCATCTTGTCCGCCAGCTTGTGTCCGCCATCTTGTCCGCCATCTTGTCCGCCATCTTGGCCGCCATCTTGGCCGCCATCTTGTGTCCGCCATCTTGTGTCCGCCATCTTGGCCGCCATCTTGTCCGCCATCTTGGCCGCCATCTTGTCCGCCATCTTGTCCGCCATCTTGTGTCCGCCATCTTGTCCGCCATCTTGTCCGCCATCTTGTGTCCGCCATCTTGTCCGCCATCTTGTGTCCGCCATCTTGTGTCCGCCATCTTGGCCGCCATCTTGTCCGCCATCTTGGCCGCCATCTTGGCCGCCATCTTGTCCGCCATCATGTCCGCCATCATGTCCGCCATCTTGGCCGCCATCTTGTCCGCCATCTTCGCCGCCATCTTGGCCGCCATCTTCGCTGCAATCTTGGCCGCCATCTTGTCCGCCATCTTGTGTCCGCCATCTTGGCCGCCAACTTGTCCGCCATCTTGTCCGCCATCTTGTGTCCGCCATCTTGTCCGCCATCTTGTCCGTCATCTTGGCCGCCATCTTGGCCGCCATCTTGGCCGCCATCTTGTCCGCCATCTTGGCCGCCATCGTGGCCGCCATCTTGGCCGCCATCTTGTGTCCGCCATCTTGTCTGCCATCTTGTCCGCCATCTTGTCCGCCATCTTGTCCGCCATCTTGTGTCCGCCATCTTGTCCGCCATCTTGTCCGCCATCTTGTCCGCCATGTTTACCGCAATCTTTACCGCCATCTTGTCCGCCATCTTGTGTCCGCCATCTTGTCCGCCATCTTGTGTCCGCCATCTTGTCCGCCATTTTGTCCGCCATCTTGTCCGCCATCTTGTATCCGCCATCTTGTGTCCGCCATCTTGTCCGCCATCTTGTCCGCCATCTTGTCCGCCATCTTGGCCGCCATCTTGTCCGCCATGTTGGTCACCAACTTGGCCGCCATCTTGTCCGCCATCTTGTCCGCCATCTTGTGTCCGCCATCTTGGCCGCCATCTTGTGTCCGCCATCTTGTCCGCCATCTTGGCCGCCATCTTGTGTCCGCCATCTTGGCCGCCATCTTGTGTCCGCCATCTTGTCCGCCATCTTGGCCGCCATCTTGTCCGCCATCTTGGCCGCCATGTTGGCCGCCATCTTGTCCACCATCTCTTCCGCCATCTTGTCCGCCATCTTGGCCGCCATCTTGTCCGCCATCTTGTCCGCCATCTTGGCCGCCATCTTGTCCGCCATCTTGTCCGGCATCTTGTCCGCCATCTTGTCCGCCATCTTGTGTCCGCCATCTTTTCCGCCATCTTGTGTCCGCCATCTTGTCCGCCATCTTGTCCGCCATCTTGTGTCCGCCATCTTGGCCGCCATCTTGTCCACCATCTTGTCCGCCATCTTGTCCGCCATCTTGTCCGCCATCTTGTGTCCGCCATCTTGTCTGCCATCTTGTGTCCGCCATCTTGTCCGCCATCTTGTCCGCCATCTTGTCCGCCATCTTGTCCGCCATCTTGTCCGCCATCTTGTGTCCGCCATCTTGTCCGCCATCTTGTGTCCGCCATCTTTTCCGCCATCTTGTCTGCCATCTTGTCCGCCATCTTGTCCGCCATCTTGTGTCCGCCATCTTGTCCGCCATATTGTCCGCCATCTTGTCCGCCATCTTGTCCGCCATCTTTACCGCCATCTTTACCGCCATCTTGGCCGCCATCTTTACCGCCATCTTGGCCGCCATCTTGTGTCCGCCATTTTGTCCGCCATCTTGTCCGCCATCTTGTATCCGCCATCTTGTGTCCGCTATCTTGTCCGCCATCTTGTCCGCCATCTTGACGGCCATCTTGTCCGCCATGTTGGCCACCAACTTGGTCGCCATCTTGTCCGCCATCTTGGCCGCCATCTTGTGTCCGCCATCTTGTCCGCCATCTTGTGTCCGCCATCTTGTCCGCCATCTTGGCCGCCATCTTGTCCGCCATCTTGGCCGCCATCTTGTCCGCCATCTTGTGTCCGCCATCTTGTCCGCCATCTTGTCCGCCATCTTGTCCGCCATCTTGTCCGCCATCTTGTCCACCATCTTGGCCGCCATCTTGTCCGCCATCTTGTCTGCCATCTTGTGTCCGCCATCTTGTCCGCCATCTTGTCCGCCATCTTGTCCGCCATCTTGTGTCCGCCATCTTGTCCGCCATCTTGGCCGCCATCTTGTCCGCCATCTTGTGTCCGCCATCTTGTCCGCCATCTTGTGGTCGCCATCTTGTCCGCCATCTTGTCCGCCATCTTGTCCGCCATCTTGTCCGCCATCTTTACCGCCATCTTGTCCACTATCTTGGCCGCCATCTTTACCGCCATCTTGGCCGCCATCTTGTGTCCGCCATTTTGTCCGCCATCTTGTCCGCCATCTTGTGTCCGCCATCTTGTGTCCGCCATCTTGTCCGCCATCTTGTCCGCCATCTTGTCCGCCATCTTGTCCGCCATCTTGGCCGCCATCTTGTCCGCCATGTTGGCCACCAACTTGGCCGCCATCTTGTCCGCCATCTTGGCCGCCATCTTGTGTCCGCCATCTTGTCCGCCATCTTGTGTCCGTCATCTTGTCCGTCATCTTGGCCGCCATCTTGTCCGCCATCTTGGCCGCCATGTTGGCCGCCATCTTGTCCGCCATCTTGGCCGCCATCTTGTCCGCCATCTTGTCCGCCATATTGTGTCCGCCATCTTGTCCGCCATCTTGTCCGCCATCTTGTCCGCCATCTTGTCCGCCATGTTGTCCGCCATCTTGGCCGCAATCTTGTCCGCCATCTTGGCCTCCATCTTGTCCGCCATCTTGTTCCCGCCATCTTGTCTGCCATCTTGGCTGCCATCTTGTCTGCCATCTTGGCTGCCATCTTGTCCGCCATCTTGTCTGCCATCTTGTCCGCCATCCTGTGTGCGCCATCTTGTCCGCCATCTTGTCCGCCATCTTGTCCGCCATCTTGGCCGCCATCTTGTCCGCCATCTTGTCCGCCATCTTGTCCGACATCTTGGCCGCCATCTTGTCCACCATCTTCGCCGCCATCTTGGCCGCCATCTTGTCCGCCTTCTTGTGTCCGCCATCTTGGCCGCCATCTTGTCCGCCATCTTGTCCGCCATCTTTACCGCCATCTTTACCGCCATCTTGGCCGCCATCTTTACCGCCATCTTGGCCGCCATCTTGTGTCCGCCATTTTGTCCGCCATCTTGTCCGCCATCTTGTATCCGCCATCTTGTGTCTGCCATCTTGTCCGCCATTTTGTCCACCATCTTGTCCGCCATCTTGTGTCCGCCATCTTGTGTCCGCCATCTTGGCCACCATCTTGGCCGCCATCTTGTGTCCGCCATCTTGGCCGCCATCTTGTGTCCGCCATCTTGTCTGCCATCTTGTGGCCGCCATCTTGTCCGCCATCTTGTGTCCGCCATCTTGTCCGCCATCTTGTCCGCCATCTTGGCTGCCATCTTGTCCGCCATCTTGGCTGCCATCTTGGCCGCCATCTTGTCTGCCATCTTGTCCGCCATCTTGTGTCCGCCATCTTGTGTCCGCCATCTTGGCCGCCATCTTGGCCGCCATCTTGTCCGCCATCTTGTCCGCCATCTCTGCCGCCATCTTGTCCGCCATCTTGTCCGCCATCTTGGCCGCCATCTTGGCCGCCATCTTGTCCGCCATCTTGTCCGCCATCTTGTGTCCGCCATCTTGTGTCCGCCATCTTGGCAGCCATATTGTGTCCGCCATCTTGGCCGCCATCTTGTGTCCGCCATCTTGTCTGCCATCTTGTCCGCAATCTTGTCCGCCATCTTGTCCTTCATCTTGTGTCCGCCATCTTGTCCGCCATCTTGGCTGCCATCTTGTCCGCCATCTTGGCTGCCATCTTGGCCGCCATCTAGTCTGCCATCTTGTCCGCCAGCTTGTGTCCGCCATCTTGGCCGCCATCGTGTCCGCCATCTTGGCCGCCATGTTGTCCGCCATCTTGGCCGCGAACTTGGCCGCCATCTTGTGTCCGCCATCTTGTCCGCCATCTTGTCCGCCATCTTGTCCGCCATCTTGTCCGCCATCTTGTCCGCCATCTTGTCCGCCATCTTGTCCGCCATCTTGTCCGCCATCTTGTCCGCCATCTTGTCCGCCATCTTGTGTCCGCCATCTTGTCCGCCATCTTGTCCGCCATTTTGTCCGCCATCTTGGCCGCCATCTTGGCCGCCATCTTGTCCGCCATCTTGTCCGCCATCTTGTGTCCGCCATCTTGTCTGCCATCTTGTCCGCCATCTTGTGTCCGCCATCTTGTCCGCCATCTTGGCTGCCATCTTGTCCGCCATCTTGGCTGCCATCTTGGCCGCCATCTTGTCTGCCATCTTGTCCGCCATCTTGTGTCCGCCATCTTGGCCGCCATCTTGTCCGTCATCTTGGCCGCCATCTTGTGTCCGCCATCTTGGCCGTCATCTTGGCCGCCATCTTGTGTCCGCCATCTTGGCCGCCATCTTGTGTCCGCCATCTTGTCTGCCATCTTGGCCGCCAACTTGTGTCCGCCATCTTGTCTGCCATCTTGTGTCCGCCATCTTGTCCGCCATTTTTGTCCGCCATCTTGTCCGCCATCTTGTCCGCCATCTTGTGTCCGCCATCTTGTGTCCGCCATCTTTTCCGCCATCTTGTCCGCCATTTTGTCTGCCATCTTGTCCGCCATCTTGTCCGCCATCTTGTGTCCGCCATCTTGGCCGCCATCTTGTCCACCATCTTGTCCGCCATCTTGTCCGCCATCTTGTCCGCCATCTTGTCCGCCATCTTGTGTCCGCCATCTTGTCCGCCATCTTGTGTCCGCCATCTTGTCCGCCATCTTGTCCGCCATCTTGTCCGCCATCTTTACCGCCATCTTTACCACTATCTTGGCCGCCATCTTTACAGCCATCTTGGCCGCCATCTTGGCCGCCATCTTGGCCGCCATCTTGTGTCCGCCATTTTGTCCGCCATCTTGTCCGCCATCTTGTGTCCGCCATCTTGGCCGCCATCTTGTGTCCGCCATCTTGTCCGCCATCTTGTCCGCCATCTTGTCCGCCATCTTGTCCGCCATCTTGGCCGCCATCTTGTCCGCCATCTTGTCCGCCATCTTTACCGCCATCTTGGCCGCCATCTTGGCCGCCATCTTGTCCGCCATCTTGTCCGCCATCTTGTCCGCCATCTTGTCCGCCATCTTGTGTCCGCCAGCTTGTGTCCGCCATCTTGTCCGCCATCTTGTCCGCCATCTTGTCCGCCATCTTGTCCGCCATCTTGTCTGCCATCTTGGCCGTCATCTTGGCCGCCATCTTGTCCGCCATCTTGTCCGCCATCTTGTCCGCCATCTTGTCCGCCATCTTGTCCGCCATCTTGGCCGCCATCTTGTCCGCCATGTTGGCCACCAACTTGGCCGCCATCTTGTCCGCCATCTTGGCCGCCATCTTGTGTCCGCCATCTTGTCCGCCATCTTGTGTCCGCCATCTTGGCCGCCAACTTGTCCGCCATCTTGTCCGCCATCTTGTGTCCGCCATCTTGTCCGCCATCTTGTCCGCCATCGTGGCCGCCATCTTGTCCGCCATCTTGTCCGCCATCTTGTGTCCGCCATCTTGGCAGCCATATTGTGTCCGCCATCTTGTCCGCCATCTTGTCCGCCATCTTGTCCGCCATCTTGTCCGCCATGTTGTCCGCCATCTTGGCCGCAATCTTGTCCGCCATCTTGGCCTCCATCTTGTCCGCCATCTTGTTCCCGCCATCTTGTCTGCCATCTTGGCTGCCATCTTGTCTGCCATCTTGGCTGCCATCTTGTCCGCCATCTTGTCTGCCATCTTGTCCGCCATCCTGTGTGCGCCATCTTGTCCGCCATCTTGTCCGCCATCTTGGCCGCCATCTTGGCCGCCATCTTGTCCGCCATCTTGTCCGCCATCTTGTCCGACATCTTGGCCGCCATCTTGTCCACCATCTTCGCCGCCATCTTGGCCGCCATCTTGTCCGCCTTCTTGTGTCCGCCATCTTGGCCGCCATCTTGTCCGCCATCTTGTCCGCCATCTTTACCGCCATCTTTACCGCCATCTTGGCCGCCATCTTTACCGCCATCTTGGCCGCCATCTTGTGTCCGCCATTTTGTCCGCCATCTTGTCCGCCATCTTGTATCCGCCATCTTGTGTCTGCCATCTTGTCCGCCATTTTGTCCACCATCTTGTCCGCCATCTTGTGTCCGCCATCTTGTGTCCGCCATCTTGGCCGCCATCTTGGCCACCATCTTGGCCGCCATCTTGTGTCCGCCATCTTGGCCGCCATCTTGTGTCCGCCATCTTGTCTGCCATCTTGTGGCCGCCATCTTGTCCGCCATCTTGTGTCCGCCATCTTGTCCGCCATCTTGTCCGCCATCTTGGCTGCCACCTTTTCCGCCATCTTGGCTGCCATCTTGGCCGCCATCTTGTCTGCCATCTTGTCCGCCATCTCTGCCGCCATCTTGTCCGCCATCTTGTCCGCCATCTTGGCCGCCATCTTGGCCGCCATCTTGTCCGCCATCTTGTCCGCCATCTTGTGTCCGCCATCTTGTGTCCGCCATCTTGGCAGCCATATTGTGTCCGCCATCTTGGCCGCCATCTTGTGTCCGCCATCTTGTCTGCCATCTTGTCCGCAATCTTGTCCGCCATCTTGTCCTTCATCTTGTGTCCGCCATCTTGTCCGCCATCTTGGCTGCCATCTTGTCCGCCATCTTGGCTGCCATCTTGGCCGCCATCTAGTCTGCCATCTTGTCCGCCAGCTTGTGTCCGCCATCTTGGCCGCCATCGTGTCCGCCATCTTGGCCGCCATGTTGTCCGCCATCTTGGCCGCGATCTTGGCCGCCATCTTGTGTCCGTCATCTTGTCCGCCATCTTGTCCGCCATCTTGTCCGCCATCTTGTCCGCCATCTTGTCCGCCATCTTGTCCGCCATCTTGTCCGCCATCTTGTCCGCCATCTTGTGTCCGCCATCTTGTCCGCCATCTTGTCCGCCATTTTGTCCGCCATCTTGGCCGCCATCTTGGCCGCCATCTTGTCCGCCATCTTGTCCGCCATCTTGTGTCCGCCATCTTGTCTGCCATCTTGTCCGCCATCTTGTGTCCGCCATCTTGTCCGCCATCTTGGCTGCCATCTTGTCCGCCATCTTGGCTGCCATCTTGGCCGCCATCTTGTCTGCCATCTTGTCCGCCATCTTGTGTCCGCCATCTTGGCCGCCATCTTGTCCGTCATCTTGGCCGCCATCTTGTGTCCGCCATCTTGGCCGTCATCTTGGCCGCCATCTTGTCCGCCATCTTGGCCGCCATCTTGTGTCCGCCATCTTGTCTGCCATCTTGGCCGCCAACTTGTGTCCGCCATCTTGTCTGCCATCTTGTGTCCGCCATCTTGTCCGCCATCTTTGTCCGCCATCTTGTCCGCCATCTTGTCCGCCATCTTGTGTCCGCCATCTTGTGTCCGCCATCTTTTCCGCCATCTTGTCCGCCATTTTGTCTGCCATCTTGTCCGCCATCTTGTCCGCCATCTTGTGTCCGCCATCTTGGCCGCCATCTTGTCCACCATCTTGTCCGCCATCTTGTCCGCCATCTTGTCCGCCATCTTGTCCGCCATCTTGTGTCCGCCATCTTGTCCGCCATCTTGTGTCCGCCATCTTGTCCGCCATCTTGTCCGCCATCTTGTCCGCCATCTTGTCCGCCATCTTTACCGCCATCTTTACCACTATCTTGGCCGCCATCTTTACCGCCATCTTGGCCGCCATCTTGGCCGCCATCTTGGCCGCCATCTTGTGTCCGCCATTTTGTCCGCCATCTTGTCCGCCATCTTGTGTCCGCCATCTTGGCCGCCATCTTGTGTCCGCCATCTTGTCCGCCATCTTGTCCGCCATCTTGTCCGCCATCTTGTCCGCCATCTTGGCCGCCATCTTGTCCGCCATCTTGTCCGCCATCTTTACCGCCATCTTGGCCGCCATCTTGGCCGCCATCTTGTCCGCCATCTTGTCCGCCATCTTGGCCGCCATCTTGTCCGCCATCTTGTGTCCGCCATCTTGGCCGCCATCTTGTCCGCCTTCTTGTCCGCCATCTTGTGTCCACCATCTTGGCCGCCATCTTGTCCGCCATCTTGTGTCCGCCATCTTGTGTCCGCCATCTTGTCCGCCATCTTGTCCGCCATCTTGGCCGCCATCTTGTGTCCGCCATCTTGTGTCCGCCATCTTGTCCGCCATCTTGTCCGCCATCTTGTGTCCGCCATCTTGTCCGCCATTTTGTCCGCCATCTTGTCCGCCATCTTGGCTGCCATCATGGCCGCCATCTTATCCGCCATTTTGTCCGCCATCTTGGCCGCCATCTTGGCCGCCATCTTGGCCGCCATCTTGTCCGCCATCTTGGCCACCATCTTGTCCGCCATCTTGTCCGCCATCTTGTCCGCCATCTTGTGTCCGCCATCTTGGCCGCCATCTTGTCCGCCATCTTGTCCGCCATCTTGTCCGCCATCTTGTCCGCCATCTTGTGTCCGCCATCTTGGCCGCCATCTTGTCGACCATCTTGTCCGCCATCTTGTCCGCCATCTTGTCCGCCATCTTGTCCGCCATCTTGTCCGCCATCTTGTGTCCGCCAGCTTGTGTCCGCCATCTTGTCCGCCATCTTGTCCGCCATCTTGTCCGCCATCTTGTCCGCCATCTTGTCTGCCATCTTGGCCGTCATCTTGGCCGCCATCTTGTACGCCATCTTGTCCGCCATCTTGCCGCCATCTTGTCCGCCATTTTGTCCGCCATCTTGTGTCTGCCATCTTGGCCGCCATCTTGTCCGCCATCTTGTCCGCCATCTTGTCCGCCATCTTGTCAGCCATCTTGGCCGTCATCTTGGCCGCCATCTTGTCCGCCATCTTGTGTCCGCCATCTTGTGTCCGCCATCTTGGCCGCTATCTTGTCCGCCATCTTGTGTCCGCCATCTTGTCCGCCATCTTGTTTGCCATCTTGGCCGTCATCTTGGCTGCCATCTTGGCCGCCATCTTGTCCGCCATCTTGTCCGCCATCTTGTCCGCCATCTTGTGTCCGCCATCTTGGCCGCCATCTTGTCCACCATCTTGTCCGCCATCTTGTCCGCCATCTTGTCCGCCATCTTGTCCGCCATCTTGTACGCCATCTTGTGTCCGCCATCTTGTCTGCCATCTTGTCCGCCAGCTTGTGTCCGCCATCTTGGCCGCCATCTTGGCCGCCATCTTGTCCTCCAGCATGTCCGCCATCATGTCCGCCATCTTGGCCGTCATCTTGTCCGCCATCTTCGCCGCCATCTTGGCCGCCATCTTCGCTGCAATCTTGGCCGCCATCTTGTCCGCCATCTTGTCCGCCATCTTGTCCGCCATCTTGTCAGCCATCTTGGCCGTCATCTTGGCCGCCATCTTGTCCGCCATCTTGTGTCCGCCATCTTGTGTCCGCCATCTTGGCCGCTATCTTGTCCGCCATCTTGTGTCCGCCATCTTGTCCGCCATCTTGTTTGCCATCTTGGCCGTCATCTTGTCCGCCATCTTGGCCGCCATCTTGTCCGCCATCTTGTCCGCCATCTTGTCCGCCTTCTTGTCCGCCATCTTGTGTCCACCATCTTGGCCGCCATCTTGTCCGCCATCTTGTGTCCGCCATCTTGTGTCCGCCATCTTGTCCGCCATCTTGTCCGCCATCTTGGCCGCCATCTTGTGTCCGCCATCTTGTGTCCGCCATCTTGTCCGCCATCTTGTCCGCCATCTTGTGTCCGCCATCTTGTCCGCCATTTTGTCCGCCATCTTGTCCGCCATCTTGGCTGCCATCATGGCCGCCATCTTATCCGCCATTTTGTCCGCCATCTTGGCCGCCATCTTGGCCGCCATCTTGTCCGCCATCTTGTCCGCCATCTTGTCCGCCATCTTGTCCGCCATCTTGTCTGCCATCTTGGCCGTCATCTTGGCCGCCATCTTGTACGCCATCTTGTCCGCCATCTTGCCGCCATCTTGTCCGCCATTTTGTCCGCCATCTTGTGTCTGCCATCTTGGCCGCCATCTTGTCCGCCATCTTGTCCGCCATCTTGTCCGCCATCTTGTCAGCCATCTTGTCCGCCATCTTGTCCGCCATCTTGTCCGCCATCTTGTGTCCGCCATCTTGGCCGCCATCTTGTCCACCATCTTGTCCGCCATCTTGGCCGCCATCTTGTCCGCCATCTTGTGTCCGCCATCTTGGCCGCCATCTTGTCCGCCTTCTTGTCCGCCATCTTGTGTCCACCATCTTGGCCGCCATCTTGTCCGCCATCTTGTGTCCGCCATCTTGTGTCCGCCATCTTGTCCGCCATCTTGTCCGCCATCTTGTCCGCCATCTTGTCCGCCATCTTGGCCGCCATCTTGTCCGCCATCTTGTCCGCCATCTTTACCGCCATCTTGGCCGCCATCTTGGCCGCCATCTTGTCCGCCATCTTGTCCGCCATCTTGGCCGCCATCTTGTCCGCCATCTTGTGTCCGCCATCTTGGCCGCCATCTTGTCCGCCTTCTTGTCCGCCATCTTGTGTCCACCATCTTGGCCGCCATCTTGTCCGCCATCTTGTGTCCGCCATCTTGTGTCCGCCATCTTGTCCGCCATCTTGTCCGCCATCTTGGCCGCCATCTTGTGTCCGCCATCTTGTGTCCGCCATCTTGTCCGCCATCTTGTCCGCCATCTTGTGTCCGCCATCTTGTCCGCCATTTTGTCCGCCATCTTGTCCGCCATCTTGGCTGCCATCATGGCCGCCATCTTATCCGCCATTTTGTCCGCCATCTTGGCCGCCATCTTGGCCGCCATCTTGTCCGCCATCTTGTCCGCCATCTTGTCCGCCATCTTGTCCGCCATCTTGTCTGCCATCTTGGCCGTCATCTTGGCCGCCATCTTGTACGCCATCTTGTCCGCCATCTTGCCGCCATCTTGTCCGCCATTTTGTCCGCCATCTTGTGTCTGCCATCTTGGCCGCCATCTTGTCCGCCATCTTGTCCGCCATCTTGTCCGCCATCTTGTCAGCCATCTTGTCCGCTATCTTGTCCGCCATCTTGTCCGCCATCTTGTGTCCGCCATCTTGGCCGCCATCTTGTCCACCATCTTGTCCGCCATCTTGTCCGCCATCTTGTCCGCCATCTTGTCCGCCATCTTGTACGCCATCTTGTGTCCGCCATCTTGTCTGCCATCTTGTCCGCCAGCTTGTGTCCGCCATCTTGGCCGCCATCTTGGCCGCCATCTTGTGTCCGCCATCTTGGCCGCCATCTTGTGTCCGCCATCTTGGCCGCCATCTTGTCCGCCATCTTGGCCGCCATCTTGTCCGCCATCTTGTCCGCCATCTTGTGTCCGCCATCTTGTCCGCCATCTTGTCCGCCATCTTGTGTCCGCCATCTTGTCCGCCATCTTGTGTCCGCCATCTTGTGTCCGCCATCTTGGCCGCCATCTTGGCCGCCATCTTGTGTCTGCCATCTTGGCCGCCATCTTGTCCGCCATCTTGTCCGCCATCTTGTCCGCCATCTTGTCAGCCATCTTGTCCGCCATCTTGTCCGCCATCTTGTCCGCCATCTTGTGTCCGCCATCTTTACCGCCATCTTGGCCGCCATCTTGGCCGCCATCTTGGCCGCCATCTTGTGTCCGCCATTTTGTCCGCCATCTTGTCCGCCATCTTGTGTCCGCCATCTTGGCCGCCATCTTGTGTCCGCCATCTTGTCCGCCATCTTGTCCGCCATCTTGTCCGCCATCTTGTCCGCCATCTTGGCCGCCATCTTGTCCGCCATCTTGTCCGCCATCTTTACCGCCATCTTGGCCGCCATCTTGGCCGCCATCTTGTCCGCCATCTTGTCCGCCATCTTGGCCGCCATCTTGTCCGCCATCTTGTGTCCGCCATCTTGGCCGCCATCTTGTCCGCCTTCTTGTCCGCCATCTTGTGTCCACCATCTTGGCCGCCATCTTGTCCGCCATCTTGTGTCCGCCATCTTGTGTCCGCCATCTTGTCCGCCATCTTGTCCGCCATCTTGGCCGCCATCTTGTGTCCGCCATCTTGTGTCCGCCATCTTGTCCGCCATCTTGTCCGCCATCTTGTGTCCGCCATCTTGTCCGCCATTTTGTCCGCCATCTTGTCCGCCATCTTGGCTGCCATCATGGCCGCCATCTTATCCGCCATTTTGTCCGCCATCTTGGCCGCCATCTTGGCCGCCATCTTGTCCGCCATCTTGTCCGCCATCTTGTCCGCCATCTTGTCCGCCATCTTGTCTGCCATCTTGGCCGTCATCTTGGCCGCCATCTTGTACGCCATCTTGTCCGCCATCTTGCCGCCATCTTGTCCGCCATTTTGTCCGCCATCTTGTGTCTGCCATCTTGGCCGCCATCTTGTCCGCCATCTTGTCCGCCATCTTGTCCGCCATCTTGTCAGCCATCTTGTCCGCCATCTTGTCCGCCATCTTGTCCGCCATCTTGTGTCCGCCATCTTGGCCGCCATCTTGTCCACCATCTTGTCCGCCATCTTGTCCGCCATCTTGTCCGCCATCTTGTCCGCCATCTTGTACGCCATCTTGTGTCCGCCATCTTGTCTGCCATCTTGTCCGCCAGCTTGTGTCCGCCATCTTGGCCGCCATCTTGGCCGCCATCTTGTGTCCGCCATCTTGGCCGCCATCTTGTGTCCGCCATCTTGGCCGCCATCTTGTCCGCCATCTTGGCCGCCATCTTGTCCGCCATCTTGTCCGCCATCTTGTGTCCGCCATCTTGTCCGCCATCTTGTCCGCCATCTTGTGTCCGCCATCTTGTCCGCCATCTTGTGTCCGCCATCTTGTGTCCGCCATCTTGGCCGCCATCTTGGCCGCCATCTTGTCCTCCAGCATGTCCGCCATCATGTCCGCCATCTTGGCCGTCATCTTGTCCGCCATCTTCGCCGCCATCTTGGCCGCCATCTTCGCTGCAATCTTGGCCGCCATCTTGTCCGCCATCTTGTCCGCCATCTTGTCCGCCATCTTGTCAGCCATCTTGGCCGTCATCTTGGCCGCCATCTTGTCCGCCATCTTGTGTCCGCCATCTTGTGTCCGCCATCTTGGCCGCTATCTTGTCCGCCATCTTGTGTCCGCCATCTTGTCCGCCATCTTGTTTGCCATCTTGGCCGTCATCTTGTCCGCCATCTTGGCCGCCATCTTGTCCGCCATCTTGTCCGCCATCTTGTCCGCCTTCTTGTCCGCCATCTTGTGTCCACCATCTTGGCCGCCATCTTGTCCGCCATCTTGTGTCCGCCATCTTGTGTCCGCCATCTTGTCCGCCATCTTGTCCGCCATCTTGGCCGCCATCTTGTGTCCGCCATCTTGTGTCCGCCATCTTGTCCGCCATCTTGTCCGCCATCTTGTGTCCGCCATCTTGTCCGCCATTTTGTCCGCCATCTTGTCCGCCATCTTGGCTGCCATCATGGCCGCCATCTTATCCGCCATTTTGTCCGCCATCTTGGCCGCCATCTTGGCCGCCATCTTGTCCGCCATCTTGTCCGCCATCTTGTCCGCCATCTTGTCCGCCATCTTGTCTGCCATCTTGGCCGTCATCTTGGCCGCCATCTTGTACGCCATCTTGTCCGCCATCTTGCCGCCATCTTGTCCGCCATTTTGTCCGCCATCTTGTGTCTGCCATCTTGGCCGCCATCTTGTCCGCCATCTTGTCCGCCATCTTGTCTGCCATCTTGTGTCCGCCATCTTGTGTCCGCCATCTTGTCCGCCATCTTGTCCGCCATCTTGTGTCCGCCATCTTGTCCGCCATCTTATCCGCCATTTTGTCCGCCATCTTGGCCGCCATCTTGGCCGCCATCTTGTCCGCCATCTTGTCCGCCATCTTGTCCGCCATCTTGTCCGCCATCTTGTCTGCCATCTTGGCCGTCATCTTGGCCGCCATCTTGTACGCCATCTTGTCCGCCATCTTGCCGCCATCTTGTCCGCCATTTTGTCCGCCATCTTGTGTCCGCCATCTTGGCCGCCATCTTGTGTCCGCCATCTTGTGTCCGCCATCTTGTCCGCCATCTTGTCCGCCATCTTGTGTCCGCCATCTTGTCCGCCATTTTGTCCGCCATCTTGTCCGCCATCTTGGCTGCCATCATGGCCGCCATCTTATCCGCCATTTTGTCCGCCATCTTGGCCGCCATCTTGGCCGCCATCTTGTCCGCCATCTTGTCCGCCATCTTGTCCGCCATCTTGTCCGCCATCTTGTCTGCCATCTTGGCCGTCATCTTGGCCGCCATCTTGTACGCCATCTTGTCCGCCATCTTGCCGCCATCTTGTCCGCCATTTTGTCCGCCATCTTGTGTCTGCCATCTTGGCCGCCATCTTGTCCGCCATCTTGTCCGCCATCTTGTCCGCCATCTTGTCAGCCATCTTGTCCGCCATCTTGTCCGCCATCTTGTCCGCCATCTTGTGTCCGCCATCTTGGCCGCCATCTTGTCCACCATCTTGTCCGCCATCTTGTCCGCCATCTTGTCCGCCATCTTGTCCGCCATCTTGTACGCCATCTTGTGTCCGCCATCTTGTCTGCCATCTTGTCCGCCAGCTTGTGTCCGCCATCTTGGCCGCCATCTTGGCCGCCATCTTGTGTCCGCCATCTTGGCCGCCATCTTGTGTCCGCCATCTTGGCCGCCATCTTGTCCGCCATCTTGGCCGCCATCTTGTCCGCCATCTTGTCCGCCATCTTGTGTCCGCCATCTTGTCCGCCATCTTGTCCGCCATCTTGTGTCCGCCATCTTGTCCGCCATCTTGTGTCCGCCATCTTGTGTCCGCCATCTTGGCCGCCATCTTGGCCGCCATCTTGTCCTCCAGCATGTCCGCCATCATGTCCGCCATCTTGGCCGTCATCTTGTCCGCCATCTTCGCCGCCATCTTGGCCGCCATCTTCGCTGCAATCTTGGCCGCCATCTTGTCCGCCATCTTGTCCGCCATCTTGTCCGCCATCTTGTCAGCCATCTTGGCCGTCATCTTGGCCGCCATCTTGTCCGCCATCTTGTGTCCGCCATCTTGTGTCCGCCATCTTGGCCGCTATCTTGTCCGCCATCTTGTGTCCGCCATCTTGTCCGCCATCTTGTTTGCCATCTTGGCCGTCATCTTGTCCGCCATCTTGGCCGCCATCTTGTCCGCCATCTTGTCCGCCATCTTGTCCGCCTTCTTGTCCGCCATCTTGTGTCCACCATCTTGGCCGCCATCTTGTCCGCCATCTTGTGTCCGCCATCTTGTGTCCGCCATCTTGTCCGCCATCTTGTCCGCCATCTTGGCCGCCATCTTGTGTCCGCCATCTTGTGTCCGCCATCTTGTCCGCCATCTTGTCCGCCATCTTGTGTCCGCCATCTTGTCCGCCATTTTGTCCGCCATCTTGTCCGCCATCTTGGCTGCCATCATGGCCGCCATCTTATCCGCCATTTTGTCCGCCATCTTGGCCGCCATCTTGGCCGCCATCTTGTCCGCCATCTTGTCCGCCATCTTGTCCGCCATCTTGTCCGCCATCTTGTCTGCCATCTTGGCCGTCATCTTGGCCGCCATCTTGTACGCCATCTTGTCCGCCATCTTGCCGCCATCTTGTCCGCCATCTTGTTTGCCATCTTGGCCGTCATCTTGTCCGCCATCTTGTCCGCCATCTTGTCCGCCATCTTGTCCGCCATCTTGTCAGCCATCTTGTCCGCCATCTTGTCCGCCATCTTGTCCGCCATCTTGTGTCCGCCATCTTGGCCGCCATCTTGTCCACCATCTTGTCCGCCATCTTGTCCGCCATCTTGTCCGCCATCTTGTCCGCCATCTTGTACGCCATCTTGTGTCCGCCATCTTGTCTGCCATCTTGTCCGCCAGCTTGTGTCCGCCATCTTGGCCGCCATCTTGGCCGCCATCTTGTGTCCGCCATCTTGGCCGCCATCTTGTGTCCGCCATCTTGGCCGCCATCTTGTCCGCCATCTTGGCCGCCATCTTGTCCGCCATCTTGTCCGCCATCTTGTGTCCGCCATCTTGTCCGCCATCTTGTCCGCCATCTTGTGTCCGCCATCTTGTCCGCCATCTTGTGTCCGCCATCTTGTGTCCGCCATCTTGGCCGCCATCTTGGCCGCCATCTTGTCCTCCAGCATGTCCGCCATCATGTCCGCCATCTTGGCCGTCATCTTGTCCGCCATCTTTACCGCCATCTTGGCCGCCATCTTGGCCGCCATCTTGTCCGCCATCTTGTCCGCCATCTTGGCCGCCATCTTGTCCGCCATCTTGTGTCCGCCATCTTGGCCGCCATCTTGTCCGCCTTCTTGTCCGCCATCTTGTGTCCACCATCTTGGCCGCCATCTTGTCCGCCATCTTGTGTCCGCCATCTTGTGTCCGCCATCTTGTCCGCCATCTTGTCCGCCATCTTGGCCGCCATCTTGTGTCCGCCATCTTGTGTCCGCCATCTTGTCCGCCATCTTGTCCGCCATCTTGTGTCCGCCATCTTGTCCGCCATTTTGTCCGCCATCTTGTCCGCCATCTTGGCTGCCATCATGGCCGCCATCTTATCCGCCATTTTGTCCGCCATCTTGGCCGCCATCTTGGCCGCCATCTTGTCCGCCATCTTGTCCGCCATCTTGTCCGCCATCTTGTCCGCCATCTTGTCTGCCATCTTGGCCGTCATCTTGGCCGCCATCTTGTACGCCATCTTGTCCGCCATCTTGCCGCCATCTTGTCCGCCATTTTGTCCGCCATCTTGTGTCTGCCATCTTGGCCGCCATCTTGTCCGCCATCTTGTCCGCCATCTTGTCCGCCATCTTGTCAGCCATCTTGTCCGCCATCTTGTCCGCCATCTTGTCCGCCATCTTGTGTCCGCCATCTTGGCCGCCATCTTGTCCACCATCTTGTCCGCCATCTTGTCCGCCATCTTGTCCGCCATCTTGTCCGCCATCTTGTACGCCATCTTGTGTCCGCCATCTTGTCTGCCATCTTGTCCGCCAGCTTGTGTCCGCCATCTTGGCCGCCATCTTGGCCGCCATCTTGTGTCCGCCATCTTGGCCGCTATCTTGTCCGCCATCTTGTGTCCGCCATCTTGTCCGCCATCTTGTTTGCCATCTTGGCCGTCATCTTGTCCGCCATCTTGGCCGCCATCTTGTCCGCCATCTTGTCCGCCATCTTGTCCGCCTTCTTGTCCGCCATCTTGTGTCCACCATCTTGGCCGCCATCTTGTCCGCCATCTTGTGTCCGCCATCTTGTGTCCGCCATCTTGTCCGCCATCTTGTCCGCCATCTTGGCCGCCATCTTGTGTCCGCCATCTTGTGTCCGCCATCTTGTCCGCCATCTTGTCCGCCATCTTGTGTCCGCCATCTTGTCCGCCATTTTGTCCGCCATCTTGTCCGCCATCTTGGCTGCCATCATGGCCGCCATCTTATCCGCCATTTTGTCCGCCATCTTGGCCGCCATCTTGGCCGCCATCTTGTCCGCCATCTTGTCCGCCATCTTGTCCGCCATCTTGTCCGCCATCTTATCCGCCATTTTGTCCGCCATCTTGGCCGCCATCTTGTACGCCATCTTGTCCGCCATCTTGCCGCCATCTTGTCCGCCATCTTGTTTGCCATCTTGGCCGTCATCTTGTCCGCCATCTTGTCCGCCATCTTGTCCGCCATCTTGTCCGCCATCTTGTCAGCCATCTTGTCCGCCATCTTGTCCGCCATCTTGTCCGCCATCTTGTGTCCGCCATCTTGGCCGCCATCTTGTCCACCATCTTGTCCGCCATCTTGTCCGCCATCTTGTCCGCCATCTTGTCCGCCATCTTGTACGCCATCTTGTGTCCGCCATCTTGTCTGCCATCTTGTCCGCCAGCTTGTGTCCGCCATCTTGGCCGCCATCTTGGCCGCCATCTTGTGTCCGCCATCTTGGCCGCCATCTTGTGTCCGCCATCTTGGCCGCCATCTTGTCCGCCATCTTGGCCGCCATCTTGTCCGCCATCTTGTCCGCCATCTTGTGTCCGCCATCTTGTCCGCCATCTTGTCCGCCATCTTGTGTCCGCCATCTTGTCCGCCATCTTGTGTCCGCCATCTTGTGTCCGCCATCTTGGCCGCCATCTTGGCCGCCATCTTGTCCTCCAGCATGTCCGCCATCATGTCCGCCATCTTGTCCGCCATCTTGTCCGCCATCTTTACCGCCATCTTGGCCGCCATCTTGGCCGCCATCTTGTCCGCCATCTTGTCCGCCATCTTGGCCGCCATCTTGTCCGCCATCTTGTGTCCGCCATCTTGGCCGCCATCTTGTCCGCCTTCTTGTCCGCCATCTTGTGTCCACCATCTTGGCCGCCATCTTGTCCGCCATCTTGTGTCCGCCATCTTGTGTCCGCCATCTTGTCCGCCATCTTGTCCGCCATCTTGGCCGCCATCTTGTGTCCGCCATCTTGTGTCCGCCATCTTGTCCGCCATCTTGTCCGCCATCTTGTGTCCGCCATCTTGTCCGCCATTTTGTCCGCCATCTTGTCCGCCATCTTGGCTGCCATCATGGCCGCCATCTTATCCGCCATTTTGTCCGCCATCTTGGCCGCCATCTTGGCCGCCATCTTGTCCGCCATCTTGTCCGCCATCTTGTCCGCCATCTTGTCCGCCATCTTGTCTGCCATCTTGGCCGTCATCTTGGCCGCCATCTTGTACGCCATCTTGTCCGCCATCTTGCCTTCATCTTGTCCGCCATTTTGTCCGCCATCTTGTGTCTGCCATCTTGGCCGCCATCTTGTCCGCCATCTTGTCCGCCATCTTGTCCGCCATCTTGTCAGCCATCTTGTCCGCCATCTTGTCCGCCATCTTGTCCGCCATCTTGTGTCCGCCATCTTGGCCGCCATCTTGTCCACCATCTTGTCCGCCATCTTGTCCGCCATCTTGTCCGCCATCTTGTCCGCCATCTTGTACGCCATCTTGTGTCCGCCATCTTGTCTGCCATCTTGTCCGCCAGCTTGTGTCCGCCATCTTGGCCGCCATCTTGGCCGCCATCTTGTGTCCGCCATCTTGGCCGCCATCTTGTGTCCGCCATCTTGGCCGCCATCTTGTCCGCCATCTTGGCCGCCATCTTGTCCGCCATCTTGTCCGCCATCTTGTGTCCGCCATCTTGTCCGCCATCTTGTCCGCCATCTTGTGTCCGCCATCTTGTCCGCCATCTTGTGTCCGCCATCTTGTGTCCGCCATCTTGGCCGCCATCTTGGCCGCCATCTTGTCCTCCAGCATGTCCGCCATCATGTCCGCCATCTTGGCCGTCATCTTGTCCGCCATCTTCGCCGCCATCTTGGCCGCCATCTTCGCTGCAATCTTGGCCGCCATCTTGTCCGCCATCTTGTCCGCCATCTTGTCCGCCATCTTGTCAGCCATCTTGGCCGTCATCTTGGCCGCCATCTTGTCCGCCATCTTGTGTCCGCCATCTTGTGTCCGCCATCTTGGCAGCCATATTGTGTCCGCCATCTTGGCCGCCATCTTGTGTCCGCCATCTTGTCTGCCATCTTGTCCGCAATCTTGTCCGCCATCTTGTCCTTCATCTTGTGTCCGCCATCTTGTCCGCCATCTTGGCTGCCATCTTGTCCGCCATCTTGGCTGCCATCTTGGCCGCCATCTAGTCTGCCATCTTGTCCGCCAGCTTGTGTCCGCCATCTTGGCCGCCATCTTGTCCGCCATCTTGGCCGCCATGTTGTCCGCCATCTTGGCCGCGATCTTGGCCGCCATCTTGTGTCCGCCATCTTGTCCGCCATCTTGTCCGCCATCTTGTCCGCCATCTTGTCCGCCATCTTGTGTCCGCCATCTTGTCCGCCATCTTGTCCGCCATTTTGTCCGCCATCTTGGCCGCCATCTTGGCCGCCATCTTTTCCGCCATCTTGTGTCCGCCATCTTGTCTGCCATCTTGTCCGCCATCTTGTCCGCCATTTTGTGTCCGCCATCTTGTCCGCCATCTTGGCTGCCATCTTGTCCGCCATCTTGGCTGCCATCTTGGCCGCCATCTTGTCTGCCATCTTGTCCGCCATCTTGTGTCCGCCATCTTGGCCGCCATCTTGTCCGTCATCTTGGCCGCCATCTTGTGTCCGCCATCTTGTCCGCCATCTTGTGTCCGCCATCTTGTGTCCGCCATCTTGGCCGCCATCTTGTGTCCGCCATCTTGTCTGCCATCTTGGCCGCCATCTTGTGTCCGCCATCTTGTCTGCCATCTTGTGTCCGCCATCTTGTCCGCCATCTTGTCCGCCATCTTGTCCGCCATCTTGTCCGCCATCTTGTCCGCCATCTTGTGTCCGCCATCTTGTGTCCGCCATCTTGTGTCCGCCATCTTTTCCGCCATCTTGTCCGCCATTTTGTCTGCCATCTTGTCCGCCATCTTGTCCGCCATCTTGTGTCCGCCATCTTGGCCGCCATCTTGTCCACCATCTTGTCCGCCATCTTGTCCGCCATCTTGTCCGCCATCTTGTCCGCCATCTTGTGTCCGCCATCTTGTCCGCCATCTTGTGTCCGCCATCTTGTCCGCCATCTTGTCCGCCATCTTGTCCGCCATCTTGTCCGCCATCTTTACCGCCATCTTTACCACTATCTTGGCCGCCATCTTTACCGCCATCTTGGCCGCCATCTTGGCCGCCATCTTGGCCGCCATCTTGTGTCCGCCATTTTGTCCGCCATCTTGTCCGCCATCTTGTGTCCGCCATCTTGGCCGCCATCTTGTGTCCGCCATCTTGTCCGCCATCTTGTCCGCCATCTTGTCCGCCATCTTGTCCGCCATCTTGGCCGCCATCTTGTCCGCCATCTTGTCCGCCATCTTTACCGCCATCTTGGCCGCCATCTTGGCCGCCATCTTGTCCGCCATCTTGTCCGCCATCTTGGCCGCCATCTTGTCCGCCATCTTGTGTCCGCCATCTTGGCCGCCATCTTGTCCGCCTTCTTGTCCGCCATCTTGTGTCCACCATCTTGGCCGCCATCTTGTCCGCCATCTTGTGTCCGCCATCTTGTGTCCGCCATCTTGTCCGCCATCTTGTCCGCCATCTTTTCCGCCATCTTGTGTCCGCCATCTTGTGTCCGCCATCTTGTCCGCCATCTTGTCCGCCATCTTGTCCGCCATCTTGTGTCCGCCATCTTGTCCGCCATTTTGTCCGCCATCTTGTCCGCCATCTTAGCTGCCATCATGGCCGCCATCTTATCCGCCATTTTGTCCGCCATCTTGGCCGCCATCTTGGCCGCCATCTTGTCCGCCATCTTGGCCACCATCTTGTCCGCCATCTTGTCCGCCATCTTGTCCGCCATCTTGTGTCCGCCATCTTGGCCGCCATCTTGTCCGCCATCTTGTCCGCCATCTTGTCCGCCATCTTGTCCGCCATCTTGTCCGCCATCTTGTGTCCGCCATCTTGGCCGCCATCTTGTCCGCCATCTTGGCCGCCATCTTGTCCGCCATCTTGGCCGCCATCTTGTCCGCCATCTTGTCCGCCATCTTGTCCGCCATCTTGTCCGCCATCTTGTCCGCCATCTTGTGTCCGCCAGCTTGTGTCCGCCAGCTTGTGTCCGCCATCTTGTCCGCCATCTTGTCCGCCATCTTGTCCGCCATCTTGTCCGCCATCTTGTCTGCCATCTTGGCCGCCATCTTGGCCGCCATCTTGTCCGCCATCTTGGCCACCATCTTGTCCGCCATCTTGTCCGCCATCTTGTCCGCCATCTTGTGTCCGCCATCTTGGCCGCCATCTTGTCCGCCATCTTGTCCGCCATCTTGTCCGCCATCTTGTCCGCCATCTTGTGTCCGCCATCTTGGCCGCCATCTTGTCCGCCATCTTGGCCGCCATCTTGTCCGCCATCTTGGCCGCCATCTTGTCGACCATCTTGTCCGCCATCTTGTCCGCCATCTTGTCCGCCATCTTGTCCGCCATCTTGTCCGCCATCTTGTGTCCGACAGCTTGTGTCCGCCAGCTTGTGTCCGCCATCTTGTCCGCCATCTTGTCCGCCATCTTGTCCGCCATCTTGTCCGCCATCTTGTCCGCCATCTTGTCTGCCATCTTGGCCGTCATCTTGGCCGCCATCTTGTACGCCATCTTGTCCGCCATCTTGTCCGCCATCTTGTCCGCCATCTTGTCCGCCATCTTGTGTCCGCCATCTTGGCCGCCATCTTGTCCGCCATCTTGTCCGCCATCTTGTCCGCCATCTTGTCAGCCATCTTGGCCGTCATCTTGGCCGCCATCTTGTCCGCCATCTTGTCCGCCATCTTGTGTCCGCCATCTTGGCCGCTATCTTGTCCGCCATCTTGTGTCCGCCATCTTGTCTGCCATCTTGTGTCCGCCATCTTGTCCGCCATCTTTGTCCGCCATCTTGTCCGCCATCTTGTCCGCCATCTTGTGTCCGCCATCTTGTGTCCGCCATCTTTTCCGCCATCTTGGCCGCCATCTTGTCCACCATCTTGTCCGCCATCTTGTCCGCCATCTTGTCCGCCATCTTGTACGCCATCTTGTACGCCATCTTGTGTCCGCCATCTTGTCTGCCATCTTGTCCGCCAGCTTGTGTCCGCCATCTTGGCCGCCATCTTGGCCGCCATCTTGTGTCCGCCATCTTGGCCGCCATCTTGTGTCCGCCATCTTGGCCGCCATCTTGTCCGCCATCTTGGCCGCCATCTTGTCCGCCATCTTGTCCGCCATCTTGTGTCCGCCATCTTGTCCGCCATCTTGTCCGCCATCTTGTGTCCGCCATCTTGTCCGCCATCTTGTGTCCGCCATCTTGTGTCCGCCATCTTGGCCGCCATCTTGTCCGCCATCTTGGCCGCCATCTTGGCCGCCATCTTGTCCGCCATCATGTCCGCCATCATGTCCGCCATCTTGGCCGCCATCTTGTCCGCCATCTTCGCCGCCATCTTGGCCGCCATCTTCGCTGCATTCTTGGCCGCCATCTTGTCCGCCATCTTGTGTCCGCCATCTTGGCCGCCAACTTGTCCGCCATCTTGTCCGCCATCTTGTGTCCGCCATCTTGTCCGCCATCTTGTCCGTCATCTTGGCCGCCATCTTGGCCGCCATCTTGGCCGCCATCTTGTCCGCCATCTTGGCCGCCATCGTGGCCGCCATCTTGGCCGCCATCTTGTGTCCGCCATCTTGTCTGCCATCTTGTCCGCCATCTTGTCCGCCATCTTGTCCGCCATCTTGTGTCCGCCATCTTGTCCGCCATCTTGTCCGCCATCTTTACCGCAATCTTTACCGCCATCTTGGCCGCCATCTTTACCGCCATCATGTCCGCCATCTTGGCCGCCATCATGTGTCCGCCATCTTGTCCGCCATCTTGTCCGCCATCTTGTATCCGCCATCTTGTGTCCGCCATCTTGTCCGCCATCTTGTCCGCCATCTTGTCCGCCATCTTGGCCGCCATCTTGTCCGCCATGTTGGCCACCAACTTGGCCGCCATCTTGTCCGCCATCTTGGCCGCCATCTTGAGTCCGCCATCTTGGCCGCCATCTTGTGTCCGCCATCTTGTCCGCCATCTTGTCCGCCATCTTGGCCGCCATGTTGGCCGCCATCTTGTCCACCATCTTGTCCGCCATCTTGTCCGCCATCTTGGCCGCCATCTTGTCCGCCATCTTGTCCGCCATCTTGGCCGCCATCTTGTCCGCCATCTTGTCCGCCATCTTGTGTTCGCCATCTTGTCCGCCATCTTGTGTCCGCCATCTTTTCCGCCATCTTGTGTCCGCCATTTTGTCTGCCATCTTGTCCGCCATCTTGTCCGCCATCTTGTGTCCGCCATCTTGGCCGCCATCTTGTCCACCATCTTGTCCGCCATCTTGTCCGCCATCTTGTGTCCGCCATCTTGTGTCCGCCATCTTGTCCGCCATCTCGTGTCCGCCATCTTATCCGCCATCTTGTCCGCCATCTTGTCCGCCATCTTTACCACCATCTTTACCACTATCTTGGCCGCCATCTTTACCGCCATCTTGGCCGCCATCTTGTGTCCGCCATCTTGTCCGCCATCTTGGCCGCCATCTTGTGTCCGCCATCTTGTCCGCCATCTTGTCCGCCATCTTGTCCGCCATCTTGTCCGCCATCTTGTCCGCCATTTTTACCGCCATCTTTACCGCCATCTTGGCCGCCATCTTTACCGCCATCTTGGCCGCCATCTTGTGTCCGCCATTTTGTCCGCCATCTTGTCCGCCATCTTGTATCCGCCATCTTGTGTCCGCCATCTTGTCCGCCATCTTGTCCGCCATCTTGGCCGCCATCTTGTCCGCCATGTTGGCCACCAACTTGGCCGCCATCTTGTCCGCCATCTTGGCCGCCATCTTGTGTCCGCCATCTTGTCCGCCATCTTGTGTCCGCCATCTTGTCCGCCATCTTGGCCGCCATCTTGTCCGCCATCTTGTCCACCATCTTGGCCGCCATCTTGTCTGCCATCTTGTGTCCGCCATCTTGTCCGCCATCTTGTCCGCCATCTTGTCCGCCATCTTGTCCGCCATCTTGTCCACCATCTTGGCCGCCATCTTGTCCGCCATCTTGTCTGCCATCTTGTGTCCGCCATCTTGTCCGCCATCTTGTCCGCCATCTTGTCCGCCATCTTGGCCGCCATCTTGTCCGCCATCTTGTCCGCCATCTTGTCCGCCATCTTGTCCGCCATCTTGTGTCCGCCATCTTGTCCGCCATTTTGTGTCCGCCATCTTGTCCGCCATCTTGTCCGCCATCTTGTCCGCCATCTTTACCGCCATCTTGTCCACTATCTTGGCCGCCATCTTTACCGCCATCTTGGCCGCCATCTTGTGTCCGCCATTTTGTCCGCCATCTTGTCCGCCATCTTGTGTCCGCCATCTTGCGTCCGCCATCTTGTCCGCCATCTTGTCCGCCATCTTGTCCGCCATCTTGTCCGCCATCTTGGCCGCCATCTTGTCCGCCATGTTGGCCACCAACTTGGCCGCCATCTTGTCCGCCATCTTGGCCGCCATCTTGTGTCCGCCATCTTGTCCGCCATCTTGTGTCCGTCATCTTGTCCGCCATATTGGCCGCCATCTTGTCCGCCATCTTGGCCGCCATCTTCGCCGCCATCTTGTCCGCCATCTTGGCCGCCATCTTGTCCGCCATCTTGTCCGCCATCTTGTGTCCGCCATCTTGGCAGCCATATTGTGTCCGCCATCTTGTCCGCCATCTTGTCCGACATCTTGGCCGCCATCTTGTCCACCATCTTCGCCGCCATCTTGGCCGCCATCTTGTCCGCCTTCTTGTGTCCGCCATCTTGTTCGCCATCTTGTCCGCCATCTTGTCCACCATCTTGTCCGCCATCTTGTGTCCGCCATCTTGTGTCCGCCATCTTGTGTCCGCCATCTTGGCCGCCATCTTGGCCACCATCTTGGCCGCCATCTTGTGTCCGCCATCTTGGCCGCCATCTTGTGTCCGCCATCTTGTCTGCCATCTTGTGGCCGCCATCTTGTGTCCGCCATCTTGTCCGCCATCTTGTCCGCCATCTTGGCTGCCATCTTGTCCGCCATCTTGGCTGCCATCTTGGCCGCCATCTTGTCTGCCATCTTGTCCGCCATCTTGTGTCCGCCATCTTGTCCGCCATCTTGGCCGCCATCTTGGCCGCCATCTTGTCCGCCATCTTGTCCGCCATCTTGTCCGCCATCTTGGCCGCCATCTTGGCCGCCATCTTGTCCGCCATCTTGTCCGCCATCTTGTGTCCGCCATCTTGTGTCCGCCATCTTGGCAGCCATATTGTGTCCGCCATCTTGGCCGCCATCTTGTGTCCGCCATCTTGTCTGCCATCTTGTCCGCAATCTTGTCCGCCATCTTGTCCTTCATCTTGTGTCCGCCATCTTGTCCGCCATCTTGGCTGCCATCTTGTCCGCCATCTTGGCTGCCATCTTGGCCGCCATCTTGTCTGCCATCTTGTCCGCCAGCTTGTGTCCGCCATCTTGGCCGCCATCTTGTCCGCCATCTTGGCCGCCATCTTGTCCGCCATCTTGGCCGCGATCTTGGCCGCCATCTTGTCCGCCATCTTGTCTGCCATCTTGTCCGCCATCTTGTCCGCCATCTTGTCCGCCATCTTGTCCGCCATCTTGTCCGCCATCTTGTCCGCCATCTTGTCCGCCATCTTGTCCGCCATCTTGTCCGCCATCTTGTGTCCGCCATCTTGTCCGCCATCTTGTCCGCCATTTTGTCCGCCATCTTGGCCGCCATCTTGGCCGCCATCTTGTCCGCCATCTTGTCCGCCATCTTGTGTCCGCCATCTTGTCTGCCATCTTGTCCGCCATCTTGTCCGCCATCTTGTGTCCGCCATCTTGTCCGCCATCTTGGCTGCCATCTTGTCCGCCATCTTGGCTGCCATCTTGTCCGCCATCTTGTCTGCCATCTTGTCCGCCATCTTGTGTCCGCCATCTTGGCCGCCATCTTGTCCGTCATCTTGGCCGCCATCTTGTGTCCGCCATCTTGGCCGTCATCTTGGCCGCCATCTTGTGTCCGCCATCTTGGCCGCCATCTTGTGTCCGCCATCTTGTCTGCCATCTTGGCCGCCATCTTGTGTCCGCCATCTTGTCTGCCATCTTGTGTCCGCCATCTTTTCCGCCATCTTGTCCGCCATCTTGTCCGCCATCTTGTTCGCCATCTTTACCGCCATCTTTACCGCCATCTTGGCCGCCATCGTTACCGCCATCTTGGCCGCCATCTTGTGTCCGCCATCTTGTCCGCCATCTTGTCCGCCATCTTGGCCGCCATGTTGTCCGCCATCTTGGCCGCGATCTTGGCCGCCATCTTGTGTCCGCCATCTTGTCTGCCATCTTGTCCGCCATCTTGTCCGCCATCTTGTCCGCCATCTTGTCCGCCATCTTGTCCGCCATCTTGTCCGCCATCTTGTCCGCCATCTTGTCCGCCATCTTGTGTCCGCCATCTTGTCCGCCATCTTGTCCGCCATCTTGTCCGCCATCTTGGCCGCCATCTTGTCCGCCATCTTGGCCGCCATCTTGTCCGCCATCTTGTGTCCGCCATCTTGTCCGCCATCTTGTGTCCGCCATCTTGGCTGCCATCTCGGCCGCCATCTTGTCTGCCATCTTGTCCGCCAGCTTGTGCCCGCCAGCTTGGCCGCCATCTTGTCCGCCATCTTGGCCGCCATGTTGTCCGCCATCTTGGCCGCGATCTTGGCCGCCATCTTGTGTCCGCCATCTTGTCTGCCATCTTGTCCGCCATCTTGTCCGCCATCTTGTCCGCCATCTTGTCCGTCATCTTGTCCGCCATCTTGTCCGCCATCTTGTCCGCCATCTTGTGTCCGCCATCTTGTCCGCCATCTTGTCCGCCATTTTGTCCGCCATCTTGGCCGCCATCTTGGCCGCCATCTTGTCCGCCATCTTGTCCGCCATCTTGTGTCCGCCATCTTGTCTGCCATCTTGTCCGCCATCTTGTCCGCCATCTTGTGTCCGCCATCTTGTCCGCCATCTTGGCTGCCATCTTGTCCGCCATCTTGGCTGCCATCTTGGCCGCCATCTTGTCTGCCATCTTGTCCGCCATCTTGTGTACGCCATCTTGGCCGCCATCTTGTCCGTCATCTTGTCCGCCATCTTGTGTCCGCCATCTTGGCCGCCATCTTTGCCGCCATCTTGTGTCCGCCATCTTGGCCGCCATATTGTGTCCGCCATCTTGTCTGCCATCTTGTCCGCCATCTTGTCTGCCATCTTGTCTGCCATCTTGCGTCCGCCATCTTGTCCGCCATCTTGTCCGCCATCTTGTTCGCCATCTTTACCGCCATCTTTACCGCCATCTTGGCCGCCATCGTTACCGCCATCTTGGCCGCCATCTTGTGTCCGCCGTCTTGGCCGCCATCTTGTCCGCCATCTTGGCCGCCATGTTGTCCGCCATCTTGGCCGCGATCTTGGCCGCCATCTTGTGTCCGCCATCTTGTCTGCCATCTTGTCCGCCATCTTGTCCGCCATCTTGTCCGCCATCTTGTCCGCCATCTTGTCCGCCATCTTGTCCGCCATCTTGTCCGCCATCTTGTGTCCGCCATCTTGTGTCCGCCATCTTGTCCGTCATTTTGTCCGCCATCTTGGCCGCCATCTTGGCCGCCATCTTGTCCGCCATCTTGTCCGCCATCTTGTGTCCGCCATCTTGTCTGCCATCTAGTCCGCCATCTTGTCCGCCATCTTGTCCGCCATCTTGTGTCCACCATCTTGTGTCCGCCATCTTGTCCGCCATCTTGGCCGCCATCTTGTCCGCCATCTTGTCCGCCATCTTGGCCGCCATCTTGTCCGCCATGTTGTCCGCCATCTTGTGTCCGCCATCTTGTCCGCCATCTTGTCCGCCATCTTGTCCGCCATCTTGTCCGCCATCTTGGCCGCCATCTTGTCCGCCTTCTTGGCCGCCATCTTGTCCGCCATCTTGTGTCCGCCATCTTGTCCGCCATCTTGTGTCCGCCATCTTGGCCGCCATCTTGTCCGTCATCTTGGCCGCCATCTTGTGTCCGCCATCTTGGCCGCCATCTTGGCCGCCATCTTGTGTCCGCCATCTAGTCCACCATCCTTAACGCCATCTTGGCCGCCATCTTGTCCGCCATCTTGGCCGCCATCTTGTGTCCGCCATCTTGTCCGCCATCTTGGCCGCCATGTTGGCCGCCAACTTGGCCGCCATCTTGTCCGCCACCTTGGCCGCCATCTTGTGTCCGCCATCTTGGCCGCCATCTTGTGTCCGCCATCTTGGCCGTCATCTTGGCCGCCATCTTGGCCGCCATGTTGGCCGCCATCTTGTCCACCATCTTGGCCGCCATCTAGTCAGCCATCTTGTCCGCCATCTTGTCCGCCATCTTGTGTCCGCCATCTTGTCCGCCATTTTGCGTCCGCCATCTTGTCCGCCATCTTGTGTCTGCCATCTAGTTCGCCATCTTGGCTGCCATCTTGGCCGCCATCTTGTCCGCCATCTTGTCCGCCATCATGTCCGCCATCTTGGCCGCCATCTTGTCCGCCATCTTCGCCGCCATCTTGGCCGCCACCTTCGCTGCAATCTTGGCCGCCATCTTGTCCGCCATCTTGTGTCCGCCATCTTGGCCGCCAACTTGTCCGCCATCTTGTCCGCCATCTTGTGTCCGCCATCTTGTCCGCCATCTTGTCCGTCATCTTGGCCGCCATCTTGGCCGCCATCTTGGCCGCCATCTTGTCCGCTATCTTGGCCGCCATCGTGGCCGCCATCTTGGCCGCCATCTTGTGTCCGCCATCTTGTCTGCCATCTTGTCCGCCATCTTGTCCGCCATCTTGTCCGCCATCTTGTGTCCGCCATCTTGTCCGCCATCTTGTCCGCCATCTTTACCGCAATCTTTACCGCCATCTTGGCCGCCATCTTTACCGCCATCATGTCCGCCATCTTGGCCGCCATCTTGTGTCCGCCATCTTGTCCGCCATCTTGTCCGCCATCTTGTATCCGCCATCTTGTGTCCGCCATCTTGTCCGCCATCTTGTCCGCCATCTTGTCCGCCATCTTGGCCGCCATCTTGTCCGCCATCTTGTCCGCCATGTTGGCCACCAACTTGGCCGCCATCTTGTCCGCCATCTTGGCCGCCATCTTGAGTCCGCCATCTTGGCCGCCATCTTGTGTCCGCCATCTTGTCCGCCATCTTGTCCGCCATCTTGGCCGCCATGTTGGCCGCCATCTTGTCCACCATCTTGTCCGCCATCTTGTCCGCCATCTTGGCCGCCATCTTGTCCGCCATCTTGTCCGCCATCTTGGCCGCCATCTTGTCCGCCATCTTGTCCGCCATCTTGTGTCCGCCATCTTGTCCGCCATCTTGTGTCCGCCATCTTTTCCACCATCTTGTGTCCGCCATTTTGTCTGCCATCTTGTCCGCCATCTTGTCCGCCATCTTGTGTCCGCCATCTTGTCCGCCATCTTGTCCACCATCTTGTCCGCCATCTTGTCCGCCATCTTGTGTCCGCCATCTTGTGTCCGCCATCTTGTCCGCCATCTTGTGTCCGCCATCTTGTCCGCCATCTTGTCCGCCATCTTGTCCGCCATCTTTACCACCATCTTTACCACTATCTTGGCCGCCATCTTTACCGCCATCTTGGCCGCCATCTTGGCCGCCATCTTGTGTCCGCCATCTTGTCCGCCATCTTGGCCGCCATCTTGTGTCCGCCATCTTGTCCGCCATCTTGTCCGCCATCTTGTCCGCCATCTTGTCCGCCATCTTGTCCGCCATCTTTACCGCCATCTTTACCGCCATCTTGGCCGCCATCTTTACCGCCATCTTGGCCGCCATCTTGTGTCCGCCATTTTGTCCGCCATCTTGTCCGCCATCTTGTATCCGCCATCTTGTGTCCGCCATCTTGTCCGCCATCTTGTCCGCCATCTTGGCCGCCATCTTGTCCGCCATGTTGGCCACCAACTTGGCCGCCATCTTGTCCGCCATCTTGGCCGCCATCTTGTGTCCGCCATCTTGTCCGCCATCTTGTGTCCGCCATCTTGTCCGCCATCTTGGCCGCCATCTTGTCCGCCATCTTGTCCACCATCTTGGCCGCCATCTTGTCTGCCATCTTGTGTCCGCCATCTTGTCCGCCATCTTGTCCGCCATCTTGTCCGCCATCTTGTCCGCCATCTTGTCCACCATCTTGGCCGCCATCTTGTCCGCCATCTTGTCTGCCATCTTGTGTCCGCCATCTTGTCCGCCATCTTGTCCGCCATCTTGTCCGCCATCTTGGCCGCCATCTTGTCCGCCATCTTGTCCGCCATCTTGGCCGCCATCTTGTCCGCCATCTTGTGTCCGCCATCTTGTCCGCCATCTTGTGTCCGCCATCTTGTCCGCCATCTTGTCCGCCATGTTGTCCGCCATCTTGTCCGCCATCTTTACCGCCATCTTGTCCACTATCTTGGCCGCCATCTTTACCGCCATCTTGGCCGCCATCTTGTGTCCGCCATTTTGTCCGCCATCTTGTCCGCCATCTTGTGTCCGCCATCTTGTGTCCGCCATCTTGTCCGCCATCTTGGCCGCCATCTTGTCCGCCATCTTGGCCGCCATCTTGTGTCCGCCATCTTGTCCGCCATCTTGTGTCCGTCATCTTGTCCGCCATCTTGGCCGCCATCTTGTCCGCCATCTTGGCCGCCATGTTGGCCGCCATCTTGTCCGCCATCTTGGCCGCCATCTTGTCCGCCATCTTGTCCGCCATCTTGTGTCCTCCATCTTGGCAGCCATATTGTGTCCGCCATCTTGTCCGCCATCTTGTCCGACATCTTGGCCGCCATCTTGTCCACCATCTTCGCCGCCATCTTGGCCGCCATCTTGTCCGCCTTCTTGTGTCCGCCATCTTGTTCGCCATCTTGTCCGCCATCTTGTCCACCATCTTGTCCGCCATCTTGTGTCCGCCATCTTGTGTCCGCCATCTTGTGTCCGCCATCTTGGCCGCCATCTTGGCCACCATCTTGGCCGCCATCTTGTGTCCGCCATCTTGGCCGCCATCTTGTGTCCGCCATCTTGTCTGCCATCTTGTGGCCGCCATCTTGTGTCCGCCATCTTGTCCGCCATCTTGTCCGCCATCTTGGCTGCCATCTTGTCCGCCATCTTGGCTGCCATCTTGGCCGCCATCTTGTCTGCCATCTTGTCCGCCATCTTGTGTCCGCTATCTTGTCCGCCATCTTGGCCGCCATCTTGGCCGCCATCTTGTCCGCCATCTTGTCCGTCATCTCTGCCGCCATCTTGTCCGCCATCTTGTCCGCCATCTTGGCCGCCATCTTGGCCGCCATCTTGTCCGCCATCTTGTCCGCCATCTTGTGTCCGCCATCTTGTGTCCGCCATCTTGGCAGCCATATTGTGTCCGACATCTTGGCCGCCATCTTGTGTCCGCCATCTTGTCTGCCATCTTGTCCGCAATCTTGTCCGCCATCTTGTCCTTCATCTTGTGTCCGCCATCTTGTCCGCCATCTTGGCTGCCATCTTGGCCGCCATCTTGTCTGCCATCTTGTCCGCCAGCTTGTGTCCGCCATCTTGGCCGCCATCTTGTCCGCCATTTGGCCGCCATCTTGTCCGTCATCTTGGCCGCGATCTTGGCCGCCATCTTGTGTCCGCCATCTTGTCTGCCATCTTGTCCGCCATCTTGTCCGCCATCTTGTCCGCCATCTTGTCCGCCATCTTGTCCGCCATCTTGTCCGCCATCTTGTCCGCCATCTTGTCCGCCATCTTGTGTCCGCCATCTTGTCCGCCATCTTGTCCGCCATTTTGTCCGCCATCTTGGCCGCCATCTTGGCCGCCATCTTGTCCGCCATCTTGTCCGCCATCTTGTGTCCGCCATCTTGTCTGCCATCTTGTCCGCCATCTTGTCCGCCATCTTGTGTCCGCCATCTTGTCCGCCATCCTTAACGCCATCTTGGCCGCCATCTTGGCTGCCATCTTGGCCGCCATCTTGTCTGCCATCTTGTCCGCCATCTTGTGTCCGCCATCTTGGCCGCCATCTTGTCCGTCATCTTGGCCGCCATCTTGTGTCCGCCATCTTGGCCGTCATCTTGGCCGCCATCTTGTGTCCGCCATCTTGGCCGCCATCTTGTGTCCGCCATCTTGTCTGCCATCTTGGCCGCCATCTTGTGTCCGCCATCTTGTCTGCCATCTTGTGTCCGCCATCTTTTCCGCCATCTTGTCCGCCATCTTGTCCGCCATCTTGTTCGCCATCTTTACCGCCATCTTTACCGCCATCTTGGCCGCCATCGTTACCGCCATCTTGGCCGCCATCTTGTGTCCGCCATCTTGTCCGCCATCTTGGCCGCCATGTTGTCCGCCATCTTGGCCGCGATCTTGGCCGCCATCTTGTGTCCGCCATCTTGTCTGCCATCTTGTCCGCCATCTGGTCCGCCATCTTGTCCGCCATCTTGTCCGCCATCTTGTCCGCCATCTTGTCCGCCATCTTGTCCGCCATCTTGTGTCCGCCATCTTGTCCGCCATCTTGTCCGCCATCTTGTCCGCCATCTTGGCCGCCATCTTGTCCGCCATCTTGTCCGCCATCTTGTGTCCGCCATCTTGTCCGCCATCTTGTGTCCGCCATCTTGGCTGCCATCTCGGCCGCCATCTTGTCTGCCATCTTGTCCGCCAGCTTGTGTCCGCCAACTTGGCCGCCATCTTGTCCGCTATCTTGGCCGCCATGTTGTCCGCCATCTTGGCCGCGATCTTGGCCGCCATCTTGTGTCCGCCATCTTGTCTGCCATCTTGTCCGCCATCTTGTCCGCCATCTTGTCCGCCATCTTGTCCGTCATCTTGTCCGCCATCTTGTCCGCCATCTTGTCCGCCATCTTGTGTCCGCCATCTTGTCCGCCATCTTGTCCGCCATTTTGTCCGCCATCTTGGCCGCCATCTTGTCCGCCATCTTGTCCGCCATCTTGTGTCCGCCATCTTGTCTGCCATCTTGTCCGCCATCTTGTCCGCCATCTTGTGTCTGCCATCTTGTCCGCCATCTTGGCTGCCATCTTGTCCGCCATCTTGGCTGCCATCTTGGCCGCCATCTTGTCTGCCATCTTGTCCGCCATCTTGTGCACGCCATCTTGGCCGCCATCTTGTCCGTCATCTTGTCCGCCATCTTGTGTCCGCCATCTTGGCCGCCATCTTTGCCGCCATCTTGTGTCCGCCATCTTGGCCGCCATCTTGTGTCCGCCATCTTGTCTGCCATCTTGTCCGCCATCTTGTCCGCCATCTTGTCTGCCATCTTGTGTCCGCCATCTTGTCCGCCATCTTGTCCGCCATCTTGTTCGCCATCTTTACCGCCATCTTTACCGCCATCTTGGCCGCCATCGTTACCGCCATCTTGGCCGCCATCTTGTGTCCGCCATCTTGGCCGCCATCTTGTCCGCCATCTTGGCCGCCATGTTGTCCGCCATCTTGGCCGCGATCTTGGCCGCCATCTTGTGTCCGCCATCTTGTCTGCCATCTTGTCCGCCATCTTGTCCGCCATCTTGTCCGCCATCTTGTGGCCGCCATCTTGTCCGCCATCTTGTCCGCCATCTTGTCCGCCATCTTGTCCGCCATCTTGTGTCCGCCATCTTGTCCGCCATCTTGTCCGTCATTTTGTCCGCCATCTTGGCCGCCATCTTGTCCGCCATCTTGTCCGCCATCTTGTGTCCGCCATCTTGTCTGCCATCTAGTCCGCCATCTTGTCCGCCATCTTGTCCGCCATCTTGTGTCCACCATCTTGTGTCCGCCATCTTGTCCGCCATCTTGGCCGCCATCTTGTCCGCCATCTTGTCCGCCATCTTGGCCGCCATCTTGTCCGCCATGTTGTCCGCCATCTTGTGTCCGCCATCTTGTCCGCCATCTTGTCCGCCATCTTGGCCGCCATCTTGGCCGCCATCTTGTCCGCCTTCTTGGCCGCCATCTTGTCCGCCATCTTGTGTCCGCCATCTTGTCCGCCATCTTGTGTCCGCCATCTTGGCCGCCATCTTGTCCGTCATCTTGGCCGCCATCTTGTGTCCGCCATCTTGGCCGCCATCTTGGCCGCCATCTTGTGTCCGCCATCTAGTCCGCCATCCTTAACGCCATCTTGGCCGCCATCTTGTCCGCCATCTTGGCCGCCATCTTGTGTCCGCCATCTTGTCCGCCATCTTGGCCGCCATGTTGGCCGCCAACTTGGCCGCCATCTTGTCCGCCACCTTGGCCGCCGTCTTGTGTCCGCCATCTTGGCCGCCATCTTGTGTCCGCCATCTTGGCCGTCATCTTGGCCGCCATCTTGGCCGCCATGTTGGCCGCCATCTTGTCCACCATCTTGGCCGCCATCTAGTCAGCCATCTTGTCCGCCATCTTGTCCGCCATCTTGTGTCCGCCATCTTGTCCGCCATTTTGCGTCCGCCATCTTGTGTCTGCCATCTTGTGTCTGCCATCTTGTTCGCCATCTTGGCTGCCATCTTGGCCGCCATCTTGTCCGCCATCTTGTCCGCCATCTTGTCCGCCATCTTGTCCGCCATCTTGTGTCCGCCATCTTGTCCGCCATTTTGCGTCCGCCATCTTGTCCGCCATCTTGTGTCTGCCATCTTGTTCGCCATCTTGGCTGCCATCTTGTCCGCCATCTTGTCCGCCATCTTGGCCGCCATCTTGGCCGCCATCTTGGCCGCCATCTTGCCCTCCATCTTGTGTCCGCCATCTTGTCCGCCATCTCTTCCGCCATCTTGTGTCCGCCATTTTGTCCGCCATCTTGGCCGCCATCTTGGCCGCCATCTTGTCCGCCTTCTTGTCCGCCATCTTGGCCGCCATCTTGGCCGCCATCTTGTCCGCCATCTTGGCCGCCATCTTGTGCCCGCCATCTTGGCCGCCATCTTGTGCCCGCCATCTTGGCCGCCATCTTGTGTCCGCCATCTTGTCCGCCATCTTGTCCGCCATCTTGTCCGCCATCTTGGCCGCCATCTTGGCCGCCATCTTGTGTCCGCCATCTTGTCCGCCATCTTGTTCCCGCCATCTTGTCCGCCATCTTGGCTGCCATCTTGTCCGCCATCTTGCCTGCCATCTTGGCTGCCATCTTGTCCGCTATCTTGGCCGCCATCTTGTCTGCCATCTTGTCCGCCATCTTGGCCGCCATCTAGGCCGCCATCTTGTGTCCGCCATCTTGTCCGCCATCTTGGCCGCCATCTTGGCCGCCATCTTGTCCTCCATCTTGTGTCCGCCATCTTGTCCGCCATCTCTTCCGCCATCTTTACCGCCATCTTGTCCGCCATCTTGGCCGCCATCTTGGCCGCCATCTTGTCCGCCTTCTTGTCCGCCATCTTGGCCGCCATCTTGGCCGCCATCTTGTCCGCCATCTTGGCCGCCATCTTGTGCCCGCCATCTTGGCCGCCATCTTGTCCGCCATCTTTACCGCCATCTTTACCGCCATCTTGGCCGCCATCTTGTGTCCGCCATCTTGTCCGCCATCTTGTATCCGCCATCTTGTGTCCGCCATCTTGTCCGCCATCTTGTCCGCCATCTTGGCCGCCATCTTGTCCGCCATGTTGGCCACCAACTTGGCCGCCATCTTGTCCGCCATCTTGGCCGCCATCTTGTGTCCGCCATCTTGTCCGCCATCTTGTGTCCGCCATCTTGGCCGCCATCTTGGCCGCCATCTTGTCCGCCATCTTGTCCGCCATCTTGGCCGCCATCTTGTCCGCCATCTTGTCCGCTTTCTTGGCTGCCATCTTGTCCGCCATCTTGTCCGCCATCTTGTGTCCGCCATCTTGTCCGCCATCTTGTCCGCCATCTTGTCCGCCATCTTGGCCGCCATCTTGTCCACCATCTTGTCCGCCATCTTGTCCGCCATCTAGTCCGCCATTTTGTCCGCCATCTTGTCCGCCAACTCGTCCGCCATCTTGTGTCCGCCATCTTGTGTCCGCCATCTTGTCCGCCATCTTGTCCGCCATCTTGTGTCCGCCATCTTGTGTCCGCCATCTTGTCCGCCATCTTGTCCGCCATCTTGGCCGCCATCTTGTCCACCATCTTGGCCGCCATCTTGTCCGCCATCTTGTGTCCGCAATCTTGTTCGCCATCTTGTGTCCGCCATCTTGGCCACCATCTTGGCCGCCATCTTGTCCGCCTTCTTGTCCGCCATCTTGTGTCCACCATCTTGTCCGCCTTCTTGTGTCCGCCATCTTGTGTCCGCCATCTTGTCCGCCATCTTGTCCGCCATCTTGTCCGCCATCTTGTTCCCGCCATCTTGTCCGCCATCTTGTCCGCCATCTTGTTCCTGCCATCTTGTCCGCCATCTTGGCTGCCATCTTGTCCGCCATCTTGGCTGCCATCTTGTCTGCCATCTTGTCTGCCATCTTGTCCGCCATCTTGGCCGCCATCTTGTCCGCCATCTTGTCCGCCATCTTGGCCGCCATCTTGTGTCCGCCATCTTGGCCGCCATCTTAGCCGCCATCTTGTCCGCCATCTTGGCCGCCATCTTATCCGCCATCTTGTCCGCCATCTTGGCCGCCATCTTGTCCGCCATCTTGTCCGCCATCTTGGCCGCCATCTTGTCCGCCATGTTGTCCGCCATCTTGTGTCCGCCATCTTGTCCGCCATCTTGTCCGCCATCTTGTCCGCCATCTTGTCCGCCATCTTGTCCGCCTTCTTGGCCGCCATCTTGTCCGCCATCTTGTGTCCGCCATCTTGTCCGCCATCTTGTGTCCGCCATCTTGGCCGCCATCTTGTCCGTCATCTTGGCCGCCATCTTGTGTCCGCCATCTTGGCCGCCATCTTGGCCGCCATCTTGTGTCCGCCATCTAGTCCGCCATCCTTACCGCCATCTTGGCCGCCATCTTGTCCGCCATCTTGGCCGCCATCTTGTGTCCGCCATCTTGTCCGCCATCTTGGCCGCCATGTTGGCCGCCAACTTGGCCGCTATCTTGGCCGCCATCTTGTCCGCCATCTTGTCCGCCATCTTGTGGCCGCCATCTTGTCCGCCATCTTGTCCGCCATCTTGTGGCCGCCATCTTGTCCGCCATCTTGTCCGCCATCTTGTCCGCCATCTTGTCCGCCATCTTGGCCGCCATCTTGTCCGCCATCTTGTCCGCCATATTGTGTCCGCCATCTTGTCCGCCATCTTGGCCGCCATCTTGTCCGCCTTCTTGTCCGCCATCTTGGCCGCCATCTTGGCCGCCATCTTGTCCGCCATCTTGTCCGCCATCTTGTCCGCCATCTTGTCCGCCATCTTGTGTCCGCCATCTTGTCCGCCATTTTGCGTCCGCCATCTTGTCCGCCATCTTGTGTCTGCCATCTTGTTCGCCATCTTGGCTGCCATCTTGTCCGCCTTCTTGTCCGCCATCTTGGCCGCCATCTTGGCCGCCATCTTGGCCGCCATCTTGTCCTCCATCTTGTGTCCGCCATCTTGTCCGCCATCTCTTCCGCCATCTTGTGTCCGCCATCTTGTCCGCCATCTTGGCCGCCATCTTGGCCGCCATCTTGTCCGCCTTCTTGTCCGCCATCTTGGCCGCCATCTTGGCCGCCATCTTGTCCGCCATCTTGGCCGCCATCTTGTGCCCGCCATCTTGGCCGCCATCTTGTCCGCCATCTTTACCGCCATCTTTACCGCCATCTTGGCCGCCATCTTGTGTCCGCCATCTTGTCCGCCATCTTGTATCCGCCATCTTGTGTCCGCCATCTTGTCCGCCATCTTGTCCGCCATCTTGGCCGCCATCTTGTCCGCCATGTTGGCCACCAACTTGGCCGCCATCTTGTCCGCCATCTTGGCCGCCATCTTGTGTCCGCCATCTTGTCCGCCATCTTGTGTCCGCCATCTTGTCCGCCATCTTGGCCGCCATCTTGTCCGCCATCTTGTGGCCGCCATCTTGTCCGCCATCTTGTCCGCCATCTTGTGGCCGCCATCTTGTCCGCCATCTTGGCCGCCATCTTGTGTCCGCCATCTTGGCCGCCATCTTGTCCGCCATCTTGTCCGCCATCTTGGCCACCATCTTGTCCGCCATCTTGTTCGCCATCTTGTCCGCCATCTTGGCCGCCATCTTGTCCGCCATCTTGTCCGCCATCTTGTGGCCGCCATCTTGTCCGCCATCTTGTCCGCCATCTTGTGGCCGCCATCTTGTCCGCCATCTTGTCCGCCATCTTGTCCGCCATCTTGTCCGCCATCTTGGCCGCCATCTTGTCCACCATCTTCACCGCCATCTTGGCCGCCATCTTGGCCGCCATCTTGGCCGCCATCTTGGCCGCCATCTTGTCCGCCATCTTGTGTCCGCCATCGTGTTCGCCATCTTGTCCGCCATCTTGTCCGCCATCTTGTCCACCATCTTGTCCGCCATCTTGTGTCCGCCATCTTTACCACCATCTTGGCCGCCATCTTGGCCGCCATCTTGGCCGCCATCTTGTGTCCGCCATCTTGGCCGCCATCTTGTGTCCGCCATCTTGTCCGCCATCTTGTCCGCCATCTTGACCGCCATCTTGTGTCCGCCATCTTGTCCGCCATCTTGGCTGCCATCTTGTCCGCCATCTTGTGTCCGCCATCTTGGCCGCCATCTTGTCCGCCATCTTGTCCGCCATCTTGGCCGCCATCTTGTCCGCCATCTTGTCCGCCATCTTGGCCGCCATGTTGGCCGCCATCTTGGCCGCCATCTTGGCCGCCCTCTTGTCCGCCATCTTGGCCGCCATCTTGGCCGCCATCTTGGTCGCCATGGACTGATGGTGTGGGTAGGGGGTGGGGAGGGGGATGGAAGATGTCACCTCCTGAAGTACATGCTCTCCTGGTATCGGAAATCTGAAAACAGCTGGTTTGTATGAAAAGTTAGTGTATAAACATTGCATACCTTACGGCGGAAATTTGGTTGCAAAGTTAGTGTATAAACATTGCATACCTTACGGCGCATTGCGTTGCAAAGTAAGTGTATAAACATTGCATACCTTACGGCGCAATACCAGGAGCTACCTCTTCCGTGCATGCTCTCCTGGTACTTTAAATTCGGAAACTGGTAGTTTTCGAAGAAATTTTTCACGACCAACGGGAAAGTTAGTGTTTAAACATTGCATACTTTTCGGCGGTTTTCGAGCAAAATTGCTGCAAAATTTTACTCGACCAACGGGAGTTAGTGTTTAAATATTGCATACCTTTCGGCGGTTTTCGACCAAAATTGCTGTACAAGGTGCTACCTCTTCCGTGGATGCTTTCCTGGTATCGGAAATCGGAAAACAGCTGGTTTTGTATGAAATTTCGTACCAGCCGACGAAAAGTTTGAGCGAGATGAAGGATGCTTTCCGTTTTATTGATCTTCCTTACATTAGCGATCGTTCTCACGTGTTTGATAGTATGCAATAGCAATTGTGATGGGCAAATTTGTCCTATGCTGCAGATGTCACCACTTGAAAACCATGCTCTCCTGGTATCGGAAATCTGAAAACAATTGTGTGCGCGGCTATGGTATAGTGGTTTTCACAGTTGACCAGTTGATTTGGTTATTGGACAAATTTGTCAACTCTCGTCGTCCTGCACACATTAATGTGAATTTCGATCGTTCGATTAAATTTCGCTTATTAAATTTGATGCTCCAATTTTAGGTCGGTTGTCCGTGCGTCAAGAAATCCAAGAATTTCTGGGCCGATCTCTTCGCTCATTGTGAAGACACTTGCGGTCATTTCGTCACATTTACACTTGCACATTTACATAAATATGAAACACATTATGTGCTCCTCAGGCACAATTTGATAGTCAGTAGCAAATTATAGGGATACAACACCACAAAGCACTCACTAATTTTTCTCAAACAAACTGAGTTTTCAATGCAAAAAAACGAGACCGCTTTCAGCACGCACGACAATGTTTTAGCAAGACTACCATGATAGGTTCTTCACTGAACACATCGATTTGATATCAATGCATGATTGATTTCTTCAAGTATCTTTTTTCGTGTTCTTTTTTAAATTTAGATAAGCGATTTCGCGGCGATGATCTTAAACTGTATGGATTTAGAAATGGAAATTTTAAAACAATTTCAGTCTAACAACGATGCAAATGTTACCGAAATTACAACAATGTAATTTGAGCAGTATTCTACAAGGGGATATGATGAAGTGTTTGGACAGTTTGGGATGGGTGGACATAAGCTGGACCTACAATCCAGCTTCGATTAAGTAATAATCAAGAAAGACAGAAATGGTATACCAAGAACCATGAGGTATCAAATATCAAACGGAAAAGAGAGTTCTAATGATTGCAATATGATTTTATTCTAATTCTATGACAATGCTAGCTCAAGAGAGAAAACAATACCACACCACGAGTATCGCAATGGCAATAGCTGGCGAATATTACGCAAGTGAAAACAAGCATGGTTTCTATTCTAGCATCTAATGGTAGCATCATTTACGAACAGATGAAAAAATATGAATATCTTGAGGTCGAAAATCCCGTTCAAGAAACAGAATACATTAATAAGTTGAAGTAAAAAGGGTTTACGGGGCGGCCAGATGGTGTATTGGTAGCGCAGCCGGTCTGCACAAGACAGGACCACGGGAAAAAAATATTTGGACCACCAAATCTTCGTACGCAGCACTGACTATGCTTAGGGTAAATAAATTAAAAAAACTAGAAATGGTAGGCTTACACTGCATACTTCTCTTGCGTAGCCGTGTAACCGGGCCGATATAGCTAATCAAATAGAAACAAATGTTTTATATAACCAAGGATTTATAAAAACCAAGGATATTTTCGATCAATTTTTTACCTTTTAAATTAGATTTTGTGCTATACATTAAATCTGCCGTTAAATTTCCAAAAAATGCACAATCGGCACAAATTGTTTGGGGCCCCCAACACGGCGAGGCCCTAGGCGACTGCCTACTCCGCCTACCGTTTGATCCGCCGCTGCCTAATGTTATGCGTAAGTCACAGAAGTTTATAAAGACAAGAGAGACCTTATAAAATCAGAATATACTTTTGTTAAACTAAAGAAATAAGAAGTGGATCATCGAAAAAAAAACCCAGTTTTCAGTTTAAAATTCTTTTAAGAAAGTTCCAGGTTGTATAATTAAAAACCGTTTGAATGTTTAACAAAAGAAAATCGTAAAACATGATAAGTATTGTAAACTAGGAAGGTGTTTGCGAGCCATCTAAATCGAGGAGAATGCGAGGAAGTAACTGCAGCTGAAGCTTCTGATGATGCTCTTAATCAATAAGCAAGTTAGAAAGAAGGGCCGGAAGATCAATTAGTTTACTTTCATTCGCTTGTCATCCAAATGCTAACATTTGTTGTTCTCACGGAGCACATGCATTGGCCAACGTTTTCCACCATCGACACTGGGGGTTCCAATTCATAATCGGGTAGGACGAGCAGCGTATAAATAAACAACTACCATTCCACAAACGTGATTTCTCTCGCAAGTGCATTGCAAGCAAATGCAACCGTTGCATCCGGCATCAGACCCTCGGACGCGGATGGTTGTGCTGATTTCCCATGGTCGAACCACCCGAACCACACACGATGCAGAATGATTACAAAATCCCATTTTGTGCAGCCCTTTTAGCGATCGATCGGAAGTTTGAAATACGCCTGATCTTCAGTTTTTTTTGTTGTGGGCTCTGCTCTGGTGGGTTCATTAACTTTATGGCCTCCATGTGGTACGCACAAACAAACGGACCAAACGCTTAACGGAGGCCCCTTGAACGGGATGCATCGGATGCAATTTGCTACATAATTTCGGGAACTTTTCGGCATCATGTCGGGGCCATTGTTTATCGAAAACAAATCATCCACCCAATAGCCTCTTTTCTTCATTGGGTAAACAACAGTTCAAACAGAGCCCACCAGAACCGGTGCTGGTACGTTGCTGGGTACACCTCGTCGTCGCTGGCTCGTGCCACGATGCGTTCATTGTTCTGTTGGGTGGGCTACAAAACGTTTTTGAGGAAATTCGATCACTTTAAATCTGTTTGCAAGCCATCAGCGTATCGGACTACATGACCCCGCCATCGTCCATTTGGATTGAAGTGCATTTTTTTTTGTGTGAGTCTGTTTTGCTGCTTGAACATTGCGTTGTATGATAGCGTGTACTGTGCGAGCTTTGAAAATAAATAAATACCACAACGGTGGGTATTTTCTCTACAAACGTACTCGGTAAACAATGATTTGTTTTCCAACCTCTCCTCCCTCCCTCGGGAACACAACTTTTCTGAAAGGGTTTCAGATGGGATAGAGTTTTTCCATTCTTCGTCCCTGGCTGGCTCGGGTTGGCTTATAATGTTGAGAAACACAACAAGCTTAGAATAATTTTTATGGCCTTGCTCTACGCGCCCCGTTCCTTCACGGAAGATATTATGCAACGTGGTTGACCGTGCTGGACGGTTGGAGGGTGGAGAGTGTTTTCAAGCTTACAAACAGGTTGTACCGTGCGCTGGGACCGGGCAAAGATCTACGCCGAAATAGGTTGGGATAGGTAAGGGTTGAACTTCGAGCGTATTACTAGGTGATGTTTCATCAGAGATCAGTTTAAAACGATGTCAGCCGTCTGACTCACTAGAATAAAAAAACAAAAGATAAAGTAGTATCAGAAGAAGAAGAAGAAGAAGAAGAACAAGAAGAAGAAGAAGAAGAAGAAGAAATCCCTTTCTTTACGTTAATTTATACGTTTTTTATATCAATTCGGAAGCGATCAAACATCATTCGTATCGAAATTACTTTAAAAATTCAAAACATACATCTTAAATGCAACGCATAATTGCAACGTTAATACAGCGCTAAAGGAGCACGAATATAGGGCTAAATCTGCGCTATAATAACGCACAACACAACACAATTGCAATGCTAATGCTGCGTTAAAAGTACCTGTGCAGCCCTAATTCAGCTATTGTGGGGCTAATGAAGTGCTATTGCAAGTCTAGTTCAGCTAATCAAGTTCTTCAGCTAATGCAGCTGTATTGGTTCTAATCTGTTCTAAGATTGGATGGAAATGGATTGAACGAATTGCCAACTAGCATTGATAGCGAAATTCACAGAGTTTGCTATGTGAAGGTAAATGGTAACGCACTGTATTGAAGCTCAACTCGTGTCGCTCTACAAATTAAAACTTTTTGGTAAAAATTTATTCTTCGAAACACACGTGAATGGAGGTTAAGAAATTAAAAGAAGAAAAACCTTCACTTCCCTTCGACCGAACAAAAAAGCGCTGAACACAAAATGCCACAAGAAACTGTGTCCTAGCTAAATATTATCTTTCCGTTACAAGTGGTCCTCCCGTCCATTTGGTACCACGGCTCGCACGGTGAATAGAACGAAACCTCATAACGATAAAAATAACAACGTTTAAACTGTTGAAAAGAAATAAAAATTGAACGTAAACAGACAAAAACAGAAAAAAAACCGACCCCACATTTCCTGGCTGTGACCATTTTGTCGTGATGGTCGCAACTTTCAGCGCAATAGGCCATGATCAATGGGTGTGCACGCTGCTGTGCACGAACTTTTCGGTGGAAAATCTGTTTATCTTTCGTCCCACAGCCTGCTGCTCTTTCCCGCCGCAAGAAGACGCGACACATCACGATTTGAAATCGCTAAAAGCAACACTTGACAAACTGTCAACCAGTCCCAAAATGCGGGAAAAAAAGGATGGTCCACTCATTAATTGCACCCGCAACACTGTTGCCCAGTGCGCTTTACAATTCACCTTCCCACCGTTGCCACTTGAGAGCCACTTGGCTCCGAGGATGTTGGGAAATTCCATCCAATCTGCAGTGTCATAATTTGCGTATAAAAGGCAAGTTCTCACAGGGCTTTTCGCTCATGTTTATCTTCGTGTGTGTGTGTGTGTGTGTGTGTGTGTGTGATTTTCGTCCCTTTTTTATCCGTTCACGAAGACCCCGGGTTCAGGTGGATAATGGAATATTTAAAAAGATTTTAAAGTTAATACCCTCCCGGTGGAAAGAGTGAGGAAAAGCTACCAGCGCATTAACTTTTGCGATGCGATTAGATGCGAATGTCTTTCTTTTGCTAATTTCACTTCCACCTGATGGTGCATGGAAAGCGACTGAAGAAAAAGGGAAAATGAAAACAACACTCCCATTTGATGGGTTTTCTCTCGATTTTTCACTTTTCCTCCATCACCATCGAACAGGTAGCCCTTGGGTGAGGTGAGGTGATCGGGATCGAGATGCAACGAAGACGTGAAAGGGTAAGATGGATAAAAAAAGGTTGGAGAGAAGATGGAAGATGCACCTTCGAGGGTCACAAAAAAAATGACACAAGTGTTGACACAAGCAGCCTTCATTTATGGAAAGAAAACATCATCATCATCATCATCGGCCAACCCCAACCGGACGGACGGACCCGCAACAAAAAAAAAAGGTGACTTATCAAAATAGTTGTCCCTTTTTGTTGTGTCTCCAGCGATATGTGGTTGGGTTGGGAGACGCGCGTAGGTGCCAAAAACAACAACACCACCCCTAGCCAGCAGTTGTCACCCCAAGCATGGCCATGTGTGATCCTCCGGAAGGTGTCCTTGGGTTTCTTTTTCCTTCACAGGGACAGTGAAACAATAACAAAACTCCAACAAAATGTGTGCAGATTTGTGTACGATTTCTGTTTCCAAAAGTGAAGGTGTTGTTGTTTTTCGTCTGAAAAATGTTTCCAATACGATTAAAACTGCATTCGATACAGGCTAGCGGTAATGAGTTTAGGTGTCTCATTTTTTTTGACTTTGTTCTTTCCCTCTCGTCTATAACAGGCTTACGGAACTGGGCGCACGAGTTTAAAAATATATAATAAATTCAAAGCTCGAGCAAAAAGAGGCTCCCCTAACATACCATGAGGCTCCACCACTAGCTCACTCTAATCATTGAAGAGGACCCAAAAGATTGGGGATTTGGGGGTTCAGTTTAGGAACAAACAGGTTCCGGGCTCCGTTATTTAAAATCAAACGTACTGAATCAATCCCTTAACATAGCTTACGCTAGGCACACTAAAGAAGATAAACTAGAGTGAGGGACACCTATAAGATAGGTCAGAAGGGTAGGTTGGTATAGGATAGGATAGGTAGAAGTCATAGTTAATGGATAATATTCGGAATTTAGATAATAAGCTCTGATCAGTTCTTCGCCATGCGATAGCTCTTGGAGAAGATGGGCGAAAAGAGTTCCATTCTTCAAGGTCGCATAGTAGAACTGTACGAGTCAATAAGATCGTTCAGATTCGTGGTCAAATTTATCTGTATACAGCGGCGGATCGAACGGTTGGCGGAGTAGGCGGTCGCCTAGGGCCTCGCCGTGTTGGGGGCCCCAAAAAATTTGTGCCGATTGTGCGATTTTTGAAAATTTTACAACAAAGTTAATTTATAGCAAAAAAAATTAATTTACAGGGTACAAAATTTATCAAAAATATGTTCCTTGGTTATATAAAACATTTGTTTCTATGTGATAAATTAAATGCAGAGAAGAATATCGACTTAGTGACTATAAAGTATAAACGAAATTGTACCAGGATCAGGACACTAATTTTCCCGTTGGTCGAGAAAAATTTCTTTTATTTTCCCGTTGGTCGAGAAAAACTAACTGTTTCCGAATGTATAATACCAGGAGAGCATCCACGGAAGAGGAGGGACCTAGTACAGCAATTTTGGTCGAAAACCGCCGAAAGGTATGCAATGTTTAAACACTAACTTTCCCGTTGATGGAGAAAAATTTCTTCGAAAACTACCAGTTTCCGAATGTATAGTACCAGGAGAGCATCCACTGAAGAGGTAGCTCCTGGTACTAGCGCCGTAAGGTATGCAATGTTTATACACTAACTTTGCAACCAACTTGCAACGCAATGCGCCGTAAGGTATGCAATGTTTATACACTACCCTTGCAACCAACTTGCAATGCAAGTTTGGTGCATGCAAGAAACTTGCAGCAAGATGGCGCGCAAGATGGCGTCCAACTTCGTACTTGCATGCAACAAACTTGCATGCAAGCTTGCATGCAAACTTGCATGCAAGTTCTTGCAAGCAAATTCTTGCATGCAAACTTGCATGCAAGTTTGTATGCAAGTTTGCATGCAAGTTTGTATGCAAGTTTGCATGCAAGTTTGCATGCAAGTTTGTATGCAAGTTTGCATGCAAGTTTGTATGCAAGTTTGTATGCAAGAACTTGCATGCAAGTTTGCATGCAAGTTTGTAGGCAAGTTCTTGTATGCAAGTTCTTGCATGCAAACTTGCATGCAAGTTTGCATGCAAGAATTTGCTTGCAAGAACTTGCATGCAAGTTTGCATGCAAGCTTGCATGCAAGTTTGTTGCATGCAAGTACGAAGTTGGACGCCATCTTGCTGCAAGTTTCTTGCATGCACCAAACTTGCATTGCAAGTTGGTTGCAAGGTTAGTGTATAAACATTGCATACCTTACGGCGCATTGCGTTGCAAGTTGGTTGCAAAGTTAGTGTATAAACATTGCATACCTTACGGCGCAGTACCAGGAGCTACCTCTTCCGTGCATGCTCTCCTGGTACTTTAACTTCGGAAACTGGTAGTTTTGAAGAAATTTTTCACGAAAAACGGGAAAGTTAGTGTTTAAACATTGCATACCTTTCGGCGGTTTTCAAGCAAAATTGCTGTACTATGTGCTACCTCTTCCGTGGATGCTCTCCTGGTATCGGCAATATGAAAACAGCTGGTTTTGTATGGAATTTCATACCAGCTTATGGAAAGTTTGAGCGAGATGAAGGATGCTTTCCGTTTCATCCATCTTCCGTACACTAGCGAACGTTCTCACGTGTTTGATAGTATGCAATAGCAATAGTGATGGGCAAATTTATTCCATACTGCAGGTGTCACCTCTTTAAAAACATGCTTTCCTGATTTCGCAAATCTGAAAACAATTGTGTTGTTCATCGTCTAAATCTTCAACATGAGCGAAACAGGTTTCTAAGAAATTTCTCTGATTGTTTCCGTAAAGTAAACCGATTGAAAACTGTACCTTAGGCGAAAAATCGTAGCAGGCGCTGGACTAATCAGGAATCGTAAATGTACGTAAATCGTAGAAAATGTGATCCAAGTAGTGGCGTTATGGTTCTCCTTAGCGCATACAAACGTTTATATATATATAGAGTAGCTTACTAGGCCCGTTTACAGGGCTACGCAACAGGACTCTGAGATGTACGCAAGGGAGCTTTCTTTCCGAGACTTTGCTGGTGTTGTTAAATCATGTTTGAAGTACATCTCCCTAGCACCGATAACGCCGTAGCAAAATTAAAGGCCCCGCTTTAAAAATTTCCTCCCTGGGCCTCCAAGGGGATTGATCTTCCACTGTCTGTATAAAAAACTATCACCAAGTGTCTTCATCAGGAAATTAGACTCTTCAACCAACCGTTAGTGAGAGTCATCTGAGACTCTTCGGTAATAACTCTGGAAACAATCTTCTATAAGTCAATCTGAATTCTAGTATTCACTGATGACAGTGACCCTGACCTATCGTTGTCCAGATAATCGTGTTGATGACCAACAGTCATGGACCTCGGAATTTCAAAGGATAGTGATATCACTAATAGCCTTGCTATTACACGTCGATCCAAGCGGTAACCGGTGAGTTCAGGATGTCATTCGAATGACACAGGACGACAAAATCTTTTTTTAGACAGAGAAGATACGTCAGGCAAAAACCTGCATAAGATCAAACCCTCTAAGTGGTAGTAGCGTCTGATAAGTAAGTAAGCACTATCTAACAATCCACTCGAACGTTAAATCCCCCACATCAGTTCCAACAGGCGCCACACACACCAGGGAACCGACCCCATGCCGATATCGATTATTTACGTGGAAATTATGAGTTTGTTCAAGCAGCATATCGTTGCATGGCACGTACAGGCGCCCGAGTATCCGGTACGACCCGGATGAAAACCAATCCATCCGTGAGAATCACTCCCACCCGTGTCTTGTACGGAGGGGGGGATTTTCCCTCTACCGAAAGGGAGCGATTGATATAACGATCATCATTCGGCAATGATTGGGCGTGAAAATATTTACGATCCAATCGACGGAGATGTGGCACCGGGTTGATCATCGATCGGTGGGATTCGGGTGAGATGGTTTGGGGTTGGGTGAGTTTCCCACTCTTCGCCATGATATTTAGGTCACTTGCGTTGCCTTTATGGACGGTTTGATCGCCATGTATGATTAGATTATTTTTGGATTAGATTTGACTCTATTATAATTTCAAAGAATATAAATTTTAGGGAAAATATAATACAATAACAAGTACTAGACATAATACAGATTGGGAGAGAAAAATAAATAAAATGGTCTATAAATTCCCCACGTAGAAATTAATTCCAGGGGACACAACTAAACGGTCACTTGGGAATGAGAATTAAAATGTGGAGCTCGTCTATATCTCAATCAGGGTTATTGCACCTTCTTCTGATCTGCAATTTAGAAAAACCAATTTCCGTCCAAGTCGTTTGGATTTCGTCTTCATATATGCCTGAAGCTAAGAAATATGTCCTTTAAGCGTTCTGGAGCACTCACGCGCACAACGAAAGAGAATACCTTTTCCAGTGAAAGTGTTTTCCATTCTAAGGAACTTTCTTTTATTGAGAGAATGTTGTTTTATTGAAGGAGAATGTTCCTATGAGGAATGAAAGAATTTATGTTTCCACACACGATTTTGTTTAAATAAACGTGTGATATTACTGTGTAGAAAATCGGAAAACTTCTCATGTGTATGTGTGAGTGTCTTGTTCAAAAGATATCAATAAAAACAATCCGGAATCGAAACGATTTGCTTCAATTAGATAAAGCATCAATAAAACCGTTTCCCAAACACCATGTCCATGTCATATCAGCATACGGTGTGCTGTCTAACGATAACACTCTCCCCGTATAGCGTATGTGCGTCAAATCTTTTCGGTCGTCTCGTCGTTGCCATGGAGACCGGTGCCGTGTGTGCGATATTGTTCCAAATAATTTCCTCCCAGATACGAATCCCCGTCTTCTCGGGATGTGCTTTTATCGCCGGCGTGTGTAACATTCACACTGGGCTTTAATCTGCTTATGTATCCATCTCGGGCTGGCTCATATCTCGGTCGGGAAACAAACGCCGCTTGTGGGCTACATGGTTCCGGCCTGCATTGCAGGGAACAGCCATTGTCAGCCACCTTTGACATTAAACTCCACGCGAGAGTGTGCCGTGTCGATAAGCGCGCTGATTGTGCCATGGGGAAGCACGATGATGACAGTCGACCCCAAATCGATGCCGATGCCCCAAACCTCGCTGCTCATACTTGAAATCCTTTGGCTAGAGTAGGAAAATGTGCGTCCGAAACCTTTCACAACACGTTTCCTGGCAACATTTTTATCACATTTTCCGGCTATGTAAAGTATATAAGCGAAGTATATAGAGCAACGCCCACAAGTATGGCAACTGCTTGATTTCAGCCAATCGTCGCGCATCTGCCATCCTCCTCACATATTCGCTTGCTCTTTCTGGGGTTGAAAATTATACCGAAAGACAGGGTTCGTAGATATTTTACTATCTAATGGTGAGTTAACTGATCAAACAGATAAAATAAAGTATGGGGCAGTAATATAAATTATAATAAATTGAACCTTTTCCAATTTGTGTTAAGTTTTGTAAAATTCTGTAATTTCATCCATAAAAGTGACACAAAATTCGTTTGTTCTTCTTTGCAGACAAAGATACATCAGGTAAAACGAATTAGTTTTAGTATATTTTGGATTTTCTTTGATTAATAAACGTTCTTTTTAATATTTCTTTTGTAATAAATATCATTAGTAATATTAGCATATAGCTTTTCGACTACACCTATGATGCTGGTATTAAGTTATAAATTAAATAGCTAATTAAGCCCATTTAACTAAAAAACCGAATTTCGCGATAGTATTGTTTTTATTTTCATTCAGAATACAGAGAGAAAGAGATGGTTCAGTTGAGGGAGAAGATGTAATGGAAGAAAACAACTTCACAAAATCATGGAACAAAACCTTCCACAGCAAAATGAAAGAAAGAGGCAAAACAAAAAATACAGAAAGGAGTTTTTAAATAGAAATAAATAAATAAAAACAGAGATTTTATACCAATAATACACAAACAAATAATTTTCCATGAATATCTCATTACTGCTTTTTTCTGTGTATCGAACTTTGCTAGGACACTCTGTGAATTTGTTATTACTACGAAATCCCCTTTTCTACAGTAAATCAATTGTACAAAATATCATTAGTTAAGCATTTACTAAAATTATATTTAACTTAACTCAATAAATCATTTTTTGGTTAAGTTTCACATTAGTCCAGAATGTTTAAATATTTAAATTTAAATTTCTTCTCGCAAATTGAAAAGAAAATGCTCAGTGTGCAACCCACCAAACGCACCCTTAACGGTTACGCCCACTTTATAAAAATGGGCGGATGCAAACGGGGTGGAAATAACATTTAGTCGGAAAACAGCTCAAAACTATCTACCAAACTGTAACTTTGCATAGCAAATTTGAACTTTAAATAATGCTTCGCCAGCAGAAGCAGTAGAAGCTCGCTGCCGGGGACCCGCACCGTGCGTGCTGTATCGCGATTTATGCCATGATGTTAATTCGCACTTTTCCTCACAGTTTCCACTTCATTTTATTGCTTTGTTGCAGTTTTGGAACGGTATTTTTTTCTGTCAGAGCATATGCTGGGATGTTGCGAGAAAGGCTTCAAAAATACCACCCCTATCTTCGGTAACATTGTGCGTTTTGTGTTAGCGCTCCGAATAAATGGGATAGATTCGGCGTCCAGCATCCGGTGCCTAACACAAAGACGGGAGTGAAAGGTGCGCAGCAAAACAAAACAAAAACGATGTGATCGAAAGCACATTAATAATATCGATGATTGAAAATGGATGAAAATCGATTTCGATGACTTTCTGGGTGGAGGCGAGCGCCAGAACGTCGGAACAAACACCTCGTCCATCCGGGTTGTTTTTTTTTTTGGGACATTGGTTCGATTGTTGTTTGCCGAGTGCGAAAGAGAGGGATTGAGGATTGTTTTTTTCACATACACGGAACGGAAAAACGGAAATCGTCTGTGTCGAGGCATGCGGAGATTGATGTTTGATGTGTCGTAGATACGCACCGCTATGGACAAGCGACTATGTTGGAAGTTGTTCGAGCGAATCCGTGGCTGTTTTTTTTTTCTTAAATCCGATCCCGATGCCTTTTGCCGATATGTGTACATTTTTCGCATTGTTTGTATGACGCGAATTCGGCGGCCATTGTTTTGGGGTGGTTTTGTGCTGTTTTTTCCCCCCAACTAAGTCGGATAAAATCGAATGCCGTTCGGGGAAACATTGATATTAATTTATCAATCATGTCGATGCTTCCTGTTTTGTTGGTTCAATCGCAAAGGCACAGCTGAAAGATGGAAGTTGTTTGATAACAAACAAGCGTAAGGATATAATTAATTTTTTATTTGTTTGAAATGCGATGCTTAGAATAATAATGTGTTGTTTTATCACTAAGATTTAATTACAAATCAACCAAAAGTACCTACTGAAAACCCCTCAAAAATTCTATTCCATAAAGTGTAGAACATACGGATCTTTAAAAGTGTCCACTGGTACCACGAGTTCATATTTGCGATTAAGTGTTATCTACCTACCTAAGAGTACTTTGGGAAAATCCCTTAAAACCCACGAAAACTCATTAATCCCCGACATTTTGGTCACGGCTCACACTGTGCCACGTCGTTCGTTCTTAACGCTGGGAAAAGCCCACGGCATGTCCGGTTTTAGTAACACGCCCCGGCACCCCAAATTTCCAGTACCCAGTGCTATGTCAACCTGTGCACACCAGAAGCCCAGTCGAGTTGGTGGCAATACACGGTGAAGTAGAAAATCACGGTACCACACAAGACACACGGCACACACGGGACAGCGAGATGTTGTAAATAAAAAAAAACACACGAGGTGCCATCGTGGTGCTCCATTTTGGGCAAGAAGTGGTACCCACAACACATCAAAACACGGTTCACGCTCAGCAGAAAGAAAGCGAGCGAAAGGTGTGGCAACCGGGGTGTCATAAAATCATCGTGGCACCAACCAGGGCAGGAAAGATTCACAGGTGTTCAGGCTAGATTGGACAGGATGTTGCAAGGCTGGCCCTAAATGGCCGGAAGCACCAAGAAGAAGCGATGGGAAGAATGGGTTTTGTCGTTGCACGCATAGGCATTACAGTATGAAAACAGTTTCGGGATGTATCAGGCAATGTATTTGCAAGTATTTGAGTAGGAATAAAGAAGATTCTCTACAGAGAGCAGGAAAATTGTATATTATTACTTTAACAAATCCTTTGGGGAGTCTACTTCACCTGAAGTTCATGAGACTCTCTATTCCTCTTGTTACAGCGACGAGAAGCGAAGGAGTGTCACTAGAATTCAGAGCTTCAAATGCAATAATCTCAAAACCATGTTTTTTATAGTCGGGGGACATTACAATTACTAAAACGATTTGTTAACTTTTAGTGTAATTACAGTGTTTAATTTTCAGACAATTTCTCCTGCCATCGTACGTGATTGATTTGTATCTATCTTTCAAGCCAATCTTCAATGTCCTTTTTATGTGTAATATATTTGCAATTTATCTTTTTTAAATAATTTACTTAATCAATAATTTAATAATAAATAATAATAATTGTCCGCCAATCAGGAACGTGTCGTTAAAGGTGCCTAGGAGCACCTAGTGAAGTGTCCAAAGATGTTGTACTATCCCCAACATAGAACTTCTTGTTAGAAGTTGATTTTATTGTAAATCTCAACTAACATCCTTCTTCATTTGTAATATTTCAATAAAAAGAGCAACATTTTAGCACTTTTGCAACATTTATACACTCTCCATTTCTCTTTCTTTACCCACTGTCACTCTCGTCTAATGCCGTACTTTCCCAATTTCCTGTTTTGCTTATTAATTTCTTCTTCGTACATTCGAAAACGTTTGACCAAAACTCCTGATTAAGCCCTTTTTCTTCCCTTCGCTCCGAAGACGCCATTACGCTTGCCACAACTCCCATATGTTGACCTCACAGGTACGGTAAAATAATACTTCTGCCATCAAGGGTTTATTGCATCGCGGGTAGATTGAGAGCCAAGTTCTACCTTTGCTTGCCTCATAATCCTGACGTACTTATGAATGAAAACTGGTCCACGGCACATTTATGAATGAATCGCCACAGGTAACGGGGTCCGAAGTTCGGGCAAGAGCTCCGTACCCATTTGTTCCATTACCTCGTCTAATGTGTTACATCCTTTATGCAGCCAACTACGGCTACCTAATGTCCTGCCATGTTTCATGCGCGGAATTATAGGCAGCGTGCTGTAAACGTTTGCCCGCGTTCTTTCGTGAACCCAGTCGCCCGGCATTGGGTTTTCCCTGGTTGCGTGTCCTTTCAATCCTTCTTTTGGCTTGCCATGCTTATTGGCCGTTACCACGGCGCTCGTACCGTGTGGGCCGGGTTTGGGTTTTTCCTCCACCAAAAACATTTAACCCTTTTTTCTTGGTTGTGTCCCGGGGCAGGGCCTGGGATTCAGGGGACCAGAGGGGAAGCTGTCTTGCAAAAAGAGGGCAAAGTTTGTTGTTGCTTGCAGCGGGTGGTCCCCCCCGGGTTCCCGGCGCATCGATCATCGGCTACCCCGCAAAAAACGAGGGAGGGCACCATAATTCGGCTTTATGGGAGCGTCCCTTCGGGAATTCCGGTGTTCCCGATCACCTAGTCTTCAAAACCCATTCCGGATGTGGGTAATTTACGCATTCAACCTTTGTGACGCCATGCCATGAAGGGTGTGTGACGGGGTTCGGTTCAGATTTCCTTGATCGAGCTTGATTCACGTGACGGGCGAATGGAAATCTAGTGTGAATTCAAATCCCGAAAATTCCAAATGACCAAACACTAACATAGCGCGAATCTTTCCTGCTAGCGATCGGTCGTGTGCATTGTTTGCTCTACAATCGTATCCTACACGCGGCCACATTTTGGGAACTGCACGGCAAAAGACGATGTCGGTTCCTCGGGAACATTCACCTGTCAAAGATTATCACAACATGTGTTACCGTCGAGGCATTCCTTCGCCGGTCCAGGTTTTGGCAAGCAGACAAGTCTTCAGGTTGGGATTTACCAAACCTTTTTTTGGGCCCCAAGTCCCCATAAAAGGCTTGCATCAGGCAGCAAATGATGCACTGGCACACCATCCGATCCGTGTTTGACGGAGTTTTGGTCCTTGGTCCGGGTTTCCACCCGGAAGCGGTACGGAACAATAGCAAAGCCAGCAACGCGGGAAACCAATTCCCACTGGTTCGCGCGATGCACCCAAAAATCTGAACAACCTTAAGTTCATCTTGGTCGAATGATTGAGATCGATGCGGAGGAACACGATGCACAGGACATTTCGCTTGGAGAGTAAATATTTGCCTTGTTCTTAAATCTCGTCGTTGGTCACAAATTAACAAACGTCGTTGGTCTCATCAGCCGGACGGAGCGACTCGAATTAAGGTCCATGCCACTGGACGTTGTCTAATGAATTGAGATCGCGGCTTGAGATAAAGATACAACACGGCTTTCGGAAGACATGCGGACACGCAGATGAGTCTTGGCTGGCACACTACGCCAGTGATGTCGATTAGGGACAGTTTGAACAATCGTTTGATACGAATCAGAGGTATGCTTTGTGGCATATAAAAAATCGTATACTTTGAGGTGAGTTCACTATCCAAACGGGTACTGTAAACATTTGCTTTGTTTTGCATCTACTTTCCAAAAACCTTAAATAAGCAGAATGTTACTAGCGACGTTCAAGTATTACTTAATTAAATTAGAACCCGTTTAACAAATTTATAGCAAATTGAACCTACGACTCAATTATGGCTATACTACTTCTACAGTATATTATGATTAATACTGTTTGATATGGCATGTTATCTTCAATAAGTGAATAGAATACTTTAGTAGTCTATAAACCTGGAATTGCAAATAATCTCACAAATACCCTTCACTGTAATTTCGCCATAAGAGTTCCAATTGCTCAAAGCCGTACAATTTTATTTTATATGAAGTTAAAGAAGTGAATTTTGAGATTAAACATTGATGTATTTGACTGCGATATCGAGCTGAGCTAATTTATAGGACAAAATCTAAGCAAAATAGGTGAAAAATTGGTCTAAAATCCTCTCCTTTGTCATATAAAACGATTTTTAATGTAATCTATCTAACAAACGCTTGATTCGCTGAATAAAATGCAGAGTGCAAAATAAGTGCAGAGAAGGAAGTCGCCTGTATGACTTTGAAGTCGAAACGAAATTGAACCTCAAGGATTCGACTAACGTAGAAATTCGAGTTACTAGGATTAAAATTATTTCTTTATTATTATTCTTTCTTTATTATTTCTTGCCCTACAAATTTCGAATCCTGCAATTCATAATTGTTTTTTAAGTAAATAAAAAAATCCAACAAACTAACCATTTCTTTTTCTTTTGCCTCGATAAATCCCACCAGGACAACCACTGGCGCATTCCGACGCAAACATGCAACTAACTAACATCGCATAAATTTATGCTCCGATTCATCGCTTTTACGCATTCCACGCGGTATCGGAATTTTCCCTCCTGCGAACGGTGCACGAAACTACGCCGCGCAACGATGGGTGCCTGCACTAGTTTTCAATCAGCGAAAGTTAATTAAATGAGAAAATATTTGTCTTGCACCAATTTGGAAAACAAACATTAACGGCACACAAACATAAATAGCACAAGGAGAGAAAGACACTGGACATGGGTTTGGAAAAATAATAATAAAGTTTATCCCTCCCTCCCTCCCTCCCGGTGCCGGTCGCGTGCTAGTTTAGTGGACAGCACAGCACAAAAAAAAAATCACCGTGCGATCGTGAAAGGCGATAGAGACAAAATGAAACTAGGGGGGAAAAAATGTGGACAGTGTGGAGTTTGAAAAACTGAAACCGATCCACGTCGATCGCATTTGAAATTCGTCGACCAACTCGGGCAGACATTGGGAATAATGAAGCTCCGGAAGGGCAGCGATGCAGATTTGGAATGAAATCGTTCAAACATGCATGGGGCTCTGTCTCCCTCTGTCACTTTTTATGTCTACCAGGGCTCCCGATCTCAATTTATTCACATGTGTGATTATTTCATTCCAAAACAAAAGAGCTAAAAGTGACCAAAAAGGAAAATGAAACATAGCGTTTGATAAGGCAAATCTTTTCCAAACCTTCCACCTCCCCACAATGATGGGAAGGTCAGCAGGGGAAGGCGATGAGGTTCGGGATGTGCTGGAAAAATACAAATATGCAGATGAGTGTGGCAAAAACCACGGTTGAACGGTTGAAACAAAATGAGGCGAAAAAGAAAACGAACGCATTAATTTTGGTTCGTTTGTATCATGTCAAAGTAGGTGTTAAATCGTGCAGGTTGAAAAATAGTTTCCATCCCTCGCCAGCGGGAGACACTTCCGTGGCAGAGGCACGATGACGATAGTAGAATAATATTATTGCTGTAATTATAGAGGAAATAAATAGTGGCGACGGTTAACAAACGTCAAGAACGCAACAAAAATGCCCGTGCGCGCTGTCAAATGTCCCGTGCGTTCACGTCCGAGCGAAAATAACCCGGACCGCGGTTACCAATGGGAACGGACGGGTGCTGGAGCAGCCCACTCTAATCGACTCCATGTTTTGTGCTGAATGTTGCTGGATGCTGGGCTGCTCGCCGTACTTCCGGAAATAAGGGTGCAACTGAAAGCAACCCCAATGTCAGGTGTTTGCTTCTCGCTCACGCACACTGCCCTACCCCGGTGTAAATAGACCCGTCCCTCTGCACAAAAGGGAAACGCACGCAAAAGAGATATCCCGTGGATGACGAGCAGGATAGGGCGCATGCGTACGGAGCGTGCCGGAGCAGGGCAGAAAACAGCGTCGCCACCGAAGGGCGATGGTGCGAATGAAATGGCATGCATTCGCGCGCGCGTCCCTACCGAACAGGCTGGCGGCGCGTACGGCACGGAACCTGTTTTTCTTTGCCATCAGTTTCGTTCGAAGATCCGTTGAGAGCTGACCGGCAAGCGAACAGTTGCAACAGCACCAGCAGCAGCATCTTCCGTCGGGGCTTTGATTTGGACGGCCACTTTTTCTTACCAATCAGTCGTCTACTGGACACGATAGTGGATTGGTTATCGACAGCTCGGATAGCAAATAAAACAAGTGCACCCTTCCTTCCAAAACAAAGCAGGTGTTGTTGCGGTTCGCGACATGTGCGTGGTGTGATCGAGTGTCGGTTTGGAAGTGATCCGGAAGATCAGGCGAACAGGAATACATTCGGATATCAACTTCAGCCTGTGTGCCTGTGTGCGTGTGTGTGACTGTTGGGCATATGAATATTGGAAGAATTTATCGAAATATGCCACGTGTATGTGACTACTACGACTGCTCTTTAAACTAAACGCCTATAGTGCTTGTGCTCTGTTAGATACTGTGTTTGTGGTGCACGATCAAGGATCTTTCAGTAAAATCCTTGAAAGTCTTTGTTCTGCTTTTTGTGTTTGCATTTGCCGGAACCGTACGTCACCAAAAAGGCATCATCATTTTGGACGAAATGCATACACTGTTTACGACGGATCAGCGTCATTATGGGCACGCGCAGCCCGGCTATCCGACGAACGGGCCGACGATGGCGTCCGCCCATCACTACACGTACGATCAGTACTCGCGGTACGCGTACGCCGGGTCCGCTTATGCGCTGGCCGCACCGCACCAGAACAAGGAGATGGTAAAGCCCCCGTACTCGTACATCGCCCTGATCGCGATGGCGATCCAGAACTCGGCGGACAAGAAGATCACGCTGAACGGCATCTACCAGTACATCATGGATCGGTTCCCGTACTATCGGGACAACAAGCAGGGCTGGCAGAACTCGATCCGCCACAACCTCAGCCTGAACGAGTGCTTCGTGAAGGTGGCGCGGGATGATAAGAAGCCGGGCAAGGGCAGCTACTGGACGCTCGATCCGGACTCGTACAACATGTTCGATAATGGGTCGTTCTTGCGCCGGCGGCGTCGCTTCAAGAAGAAGGACGCACTGAAGGAGAAGGAGGAATTGATGAAGCGCCAGAGTTTGCTGCTGGACGACAAGATGGGTGATATCAAGCCGATCAAGATTATGTCCGGTGGGCATCATCACCATCACCACCACCACCATCACACGCTGGAGGGGAAACACCATCAGACAGCACTCGGACATCATCAGACGTTTAAGCGGGAGCCGGGCTTGGAACTGGCCGCACAGTGCATGGTGAAGGATGGGTTGACGTCGTCGCTGCTCAACACCTGCCACGATACGTTCGCGACCCAGATGAACCACCTGTCGGCCGCCGGTGATCATGGCTTCACCGTCGACTCGCTGATGAATGTCTACAATCCGCGGCTGCATCACACCTCCTACCCGTACCACTTCAACGACGACAACCTGATGGCGGCGTCCGGCGGTCAGCTAAGGCATCATCACAGTACCGCCCATCATCCACCGCCGCACGGTGGCTGGTATACACCGGAGACGCCGCCAGAATCCATCGGAAACACCTCCGGAAGTTCGACGACGACACCGACTACCCTGCCCTCGGTCACCGTGACGCCTACCTCCGGCATTGGTGTTGGGCTCGGTGGTGGAGGCGGCACCGTGATCGGCAATGGTGGTGGTGGTGGTGGTGGCCTCGGTGGTGGTGTAGGCATCGGAACGCACCAGGGAGGCAGTATGGGGCCCGGTGCGGGCGGGTTCCGCGACATGGTGTTCGATCATAACCAGGCGTCGGCTGCTGCTGCGGCGGCGGCCGCCGCTGCCGTTGCCGTCAACTGCCAGATGGAACCGGCCGGTAGTCCGGGAAGCAATAGCCTTACGTCCGCTAGTCCTCCGGTGAACTCTGCTGCCGCTGCGGCGGCTGCTGCTGCTGGGCATCTCGGCGGTAACCTGGGCCACCTGGGTCACTACCGGTCGCACGTCGGATACTACCAGGACTGTGGCTTGAAGTACGGCGTGTAAAGCAGAGCAAAGCACACCAAAGCCGACGTTCGTCAAGGTCGAACGTTTGTCTGCTGTAAATAGGACATCGCAATGGAGCACGCACGGAAGCACCTTAGCCGGCTTCCGGATGATTCGGGTGGTTTAAAAGGCACTAGAAATACGGAGCGCATGAGACTCTTCTGTGGGAAAGCGTTCATCAACCGACGGTTCCGTGTTGGCCATGTGCAAAAATGGCCCCATCGTTACGTACGGAAACCACAAGTGAAGCTCGTGAGATTTGGTGGGAAGAGGGCTTTGGCTCACAAGTAGATCTCAGCAGAAGTCTCAACAGTCTGCAACCAAAAAAAAATCCCCCCGTCCGTCGGGCACGCTTTCGACCTTGACGCGTCCGTTGTCCGAACTGGTGGGCAACTCGCATCGTCGATAAGAGGTTTTGCGAAATGATCATTTTTGTTGGTGCTTTTACGTCACGCGGGCGGCCCATTCGCTGCTGGTTTTGCGTCGTTTCGCTGCTGTGGAAAAGTGTGCGTGTTTGTTTTGGGGACGAACTGTAGAAACCAAACTGTAGATAAATGACGAATCGAATCGACCAGCAAACGGTATTATTAGGTACAGAGAACGGTGGCACAAGTGGTGTAACATAAAATAATTGAGTAGGTTACGGTAGGGCCGAATAGATTGTTAAGCTGGATGGCGCTAAAAATCCAACAAGCACACTGCAACCGCGTTGGGCAAAGAAAAACGGGGGAAACACAACATCCAACGGCGACGAAATACCAATTTCGTAGAGTTGATTGATTAATGGTAACATTTAGACGTAATATGGTAAAGAAAATTAATAAATAAGAAACCCCAAACGTGATTATATGGAATAATCTAATTTAAAATGGTCGTTTCATTTGGAGGTGGTTACGGGTTGTTTGAATGTCCGAAATTCGGGGATCTTCTATTAACATTTTCAGCAACTGGTTGATGACATTTCGTTTCTTTCTTGAATTTATAAAACCAACGTTTAGGAACTTGCTGTAATTTTTTGTCTCATAACAATTTACAGTTGTTTATTGTCCAAACATGCGGACTATTGGTATAATTAATGTCTTTTCAATTTCAATTTCTATCTTTCAAACGGCGTAAAAAGCATGTTTTGCAATGTCATTTCACGAATTGTATATATATATATCTCTCTTGTTACAATGTTATTTACAAGTTGTTTGAGCATTTCTATTTGCGGTTACAGACAATTACACAATTTGTTTTCGTTAAACGCTCCTAAACTTCGTGTTACTGCTTATGCTTGCGTTCAATATCGAATATCGCATGAAAAATGTTTAATTTTATAAACACTGATGACAATAAATAATTTCTAATGAATATTAATTAAATTTAAACAGTGTAAGATGAATACAATCTACAGTACAAATTTTTTTTTATTTATCGTAAGAACTTCCGGGCCGTATATCTTAGAGTACAATATGTTAATGTCTCCAATGGCTGTACAACTGGGCTTTTAATTTTCTGGCAAAAGTTCTTCACTTATCTGCACATATTCTCATCATGTATTCAGCGGCGGATCAAACGGTAGGCGGAGTAGGCGGATTGCCAAGGGCCTCGCCGCCGTTGGGGGCCCCAAAGAATTTGTGCCTATTGTGCGATTTTTGTATTTTTTTTTATTAACAGCAGCGTTAATTTAAGGCCAAAAATTTAATCTAAAATATAAAACATTGATCAAAAGTATCTTCCATGGGTCTATAAAACCTTTGTTTCTATTTGATAAATTAAATGCAGAGAAGAATATCGACATTGTGACTTTAAAGTATAAACGAAATTGCACCAGGATTTTCGAATGTATAGTACCAAGAGAGCATCCACGGAAGAGGTAGCACCTAAAACAGTAATTTTGCTCGAAAACCACCGAAAAACTGCTTCGAAAACTACCAGTTTCCGAATGTATAGTACCAGGAGAGCATACCACGAAAGAGCTGGCACCTGGTAATTTTGCCCGAAAACTGCCGAAAGGTATGCAATGTTTAAACACTAACTTTCCATACAAACCAGCTGTTTTCAGATTTGCGATACCAGGAGAGCATGTTTTTCAAGAGGTAACACCTGGTACCAGTCGAGCAAGATGGCGCGCAAAAGAACTTGCATGCAACAAACTTGCATACAAGAACTTGCATGCAAGTTTGCATGCAAGAATTTGCATGTAAGAACTTGCATGCAAGTTTGCATGCAAGTTTGTTGCATACAAGTTTGTTGTAAGCAGTGTTGCCCAACATTGCATACAAAGTTGCGCGCCATCTAGTGCACTATCTTGCGTGCCATCTTGCTCGGCTGGTACCAGGTGTTACCTCTTGAAAAACATGCTCTCCTGGTATCGCAAATCTGAAAAAGGCTTGTAAAAGGGGTTTGTATGGAAAGTTAGTGTTTAAACATTGCATACCTTTCGGCAGTTTTTGGGCAAAATTACCAGGTGCTACCTCTTCCGTGGATGATTTCCTGGTACTATACATTCGAAAACTGGTAGTTTTCGAAGCAGTTTTTCGGTGGTTTTCGAGCAAAATTGCTGTAATAGGTGTTACCTCTTCCGTGGTATGCTCTTCTGATACTATACCTTAGGAAACTGGTAATTTTTAAAGCAGTTTTTCGGTGGTTTTCGAGCAAAATTGTGTAGGAATCGTAAATGTACGTAAATCGTAGAAAATGTAATCCAAGTAGTGGCGTTATGGTTCTCCTTAGCGCATACAACTTTCCGAGACTTTGCTGGTGTTGTTAAAACATGTTTGAAGTACACCTCTCTAACACCGATAATGCCGTAGCAAAATTATAGGCCCCCCTTTAAAAATTCCGCCATGGGCCTCCAAGAGGATTGATCCTCCACTGCATTTATTATGTACTATCTTTAGAATTACTTTGTCATCTAACTGCCTATTTGAGCCTAAATCCTATTTGAGCCTCAACATATTGAAAAGAGTTTATTAAAGTGTAAAGAGTGTAAAGTTTAAAATGCCAGTGTGAAATGTAAGATGCCAGTTATCACACTTTTGATCAATTTTAATCTACTTTTGATAACTTAACAGCTGGCCAAACACATGCCAGGACCTTCTTTTGGCCGTAGCAGACACATCGACTATGACTGATTTAAAATCAGAATATGTACAACATTTAAAACTTTAAGCACTAAGCCTCAAGCAAGTTGCCATATTCTATCTTATGTCTTCTTTAATCAAATTAAATATAAAAATATTGAGTTTATTTACACGCACACCCATGATGTAGATGGCCATTCACTGTATCATCGATTTCGTGCCCATGCAGGCATTCTCCGTTGAGAAATGCGATTGACGAAATTTCCGTTCCCGTTCCAACCGAATTGCCTTCCCTCCTTCTCTCCTCTAACCCTTCCCTGCATCCGCTTCGTTCCAACGACCGGATGTGCTGGACGTACCGAGATGGCCGTTATTCAAACTCTCCCATTCCCATTGCACTAATTGATTAACTATAAATAAGTTAGCGCTCCATTAACGCGATGGAGTCACTGCGTCTTCCGAGGTCTTCCAGGGAACCAACTCGACAGTGGCAGCCATCGTGGCACTGCATTTCCCATCCTCAAACCCCCCACCAACCTTCAATATCGTGGCAACGATAGCGACTGGGGAAGAGCTGCTGGGTAGGGGGGTTTATGTACGCCGGAAATTGTTTTAATATCTTAACGCTGCTCGGTCCAACAGAAGAAAGAACGCAAAAGCGAACGCGCTCACGGAACGCTAATGTACACACGCACACGACCCAGTGGCCAACGGCACTACCTACTGGACGGACTCTTGCCATCGTTAGTCACTTTGTTTGGGGTATTTTTTTGTTGTTTTGTTTCGACACACACTTTTCCATTGCCACGGTGTTTTGTCTTAGTTCCGCACACAGTACATAATTTTGTCTTCCGCAAAGCATAAATGTAAGTTTCCACCGGGCGGAAGAAAGCCTGACACTAGAACACACACGTGACTACTAGCCGGATGGACTAATAGCGTTATTTTTTTTTTGCTGTGTTCGATCGTGTGCGGAAGAAGGAATGTTTCGCCTTTTTTATTTATCATCCCTCAAAACGCGATCCGAGGAGGCCGGAAAATGGATTTTGCTGTTGATTTAGTGAGGGATGAGGCGTGTGCATGTAATAGTTGGCTGGAAATGGATAATGGATCTTTATTAAAGTTAGCTAACTTAACATCGCTTGAAATGCCATGAATTCTACAACATAAACGGAGCTCCCTTGCACATCGAGGCCACTCCACGCGTTAGAACAAGATCATTTTTATTATATAACAAAACCGATCCTCTTCGCTTCTAATCCAAACCTCCGCCCAAGTCCACGCCGTGCCGAAATGTAATCAAAATAAAAACAAACGCCGATTAATTCTCCATCGATAACAGGCGATTCCGCTACTTCATCGAGCTTCATCGTTTGGAGCAGGAGCGGCACAGCAAAGAAGCGGAACCTTCGGCAAAGCAAACAGCAATCTGGAATACTGCAGGTTAGACGACCGTGCAGCCAACATAACAACAGGAAGAAGAAAAAAACTCCGACGGCCGGTGTTGTTTTTATTCGCCGTTCACCGGCCGATTATGAGCAACCGGAAGGTTTACGTACTTCCGGGCCAGTTTTTCCTTCGGTTTCTTCGTTGCCGAAAACTGTGAACAACTCTATTTAATTGCCACGCATTACATCTATCGACCAGTGGTCCGATACAGGCGTGATCCGGGAAGTAATTCCGGTTTCGAAGACTAAGGCCTGTTTGTTGGCTGTGTGATGGACAATTTTGTTTCGTGTTGAACCTTAGTGTTGTCGAAGTACAGCTCATAAACTCATGATGTCTGTTAAGAGCCCGTACTGTTTAGACCGAAAGTCTTAGTAAAGTCTTCTTGTTTATTAGGACGACTTACAACTCGCAAATCTCGGACATCCTCATGCCTGAGAGAGTCACAACTTTCTACCCTCTGTTTATATGATCTTCTTGGGAATTATTTTCAGTATTTTATCAGAAATTTTGGGATGTGGATGATCTTTAAGATGTCTTTGCGCAATATCTCCAAAGACTCCTCGAAGAGTGTTCGTCCGGATGTTTTTTCCTCGAATGCCCTATTGAGGATCAATTTTGATGATCAATTTAAATACAATAAAAGAGGCAACAAACTGTCAACAATTTTTTAAATATTGAAGGCAAAAGACCTTTCGTTTATTAACCCTCTCAGCGCCGTATTCAAATCGTTCAAAGCTATTTCCATCAGGTATCTCCCAAATTCGGGAGATGTAGCGCTGAACTTGTTACAAATCTGTTGCAAATTCGTTATAGATCATGATTTGGAGTCGTCTAAATGTAAATCATCATCAGTTCATGGAGCAACAAACTTAATTGCATAGAGAAATCCTTTGATGTTGACAGATGACCGGTATGAGGCTATGTCTATTATGCATTTTACAAACTAGTCAAGCATCAGCTAGACAGTACGACATGAACGAAATAATTATAACAAATAGCTGGATGAAGTTCATAGATTGTAAAAACACAAAACACGACCACTCGCTATTTTTCATATCTTGCACACTATAAAACACCAAACTAAATTCATCCAATACATCCCGACGTACATCAAGCTCCCAACCCATTGCTTCCCTGATTCCACTTGGACCATCTTTGGACGTGCCTTTTTATCCTCAGTACATGACGCCATTGTTATTTTAAAACATTATTCCATGGGAACTCGACCATCTGCCCGGGCCTGCCCGTCCTGCACGGGCCATTCGCCAACAAAATGGGCCGGGGAGCCCTCGAGTTTCGGTGCTCGGTGCTCACTCCGACCTGGTTGACAAGGTCCTGGTCCTCATCCCCCCCGACTGTGCCACTGGATGGCAAGCGCCTGTTACTAGCGTTACGAGTGCGTCGAGGAAACCTGAGCGAGGACCACCTTGCCTTGTCGTAATTATCATCTCGCCAGCCATCGTCATTAGTAGCCGGAGCCATTTTCTACACCCGGCAGCATCACGAAACTCGGTACGGTTTTGCTTAATTTGCCCATTTGCCCCTGGAACAACCTACCGTGCCGTAGTTTGCTTTCTTGTGCTGAGAATGGTGCCCGGATGGAGGTGGTGAATTCCTAGCAACGGAAAGCAAATTTCCGAAAGCAACACCGTACAGCACCGTACGAACACCAAAGGTGGAAAACCTTCCTGCCCCGTGGCCCACGAACGGCACGGCAAAAGCCTTGCAGTTATTTCCCGACATTTTAATTACGTTGGAATTAGAGAGCGAAAAGCTTCTGATACAAAACGTTGCCGAAGGACGCATTCTTGGGTGCTACGGTTGAAAACAGAGCTTATCAAGACAAGTGAAGCACTTTATGGACTCTCTGTGGTCATAGTTCGGAGGAAATTTCGCTCCGTTTTCCTGCTGCTTGTGTTGGTCTTATCAAACCTAACTAGCATTGCTGATGTGGAAAGATTCAACGCAATATACTTTGTGTTACATTTTACGACCATTTTGCCAACTCCTAATGTAACACCTGACCTATATCGAGACTCGAACGATTACTAGCACCAAACGACAACACCAACCTCTTCCGTAAAGCTGTTTTTTTCATGTGCAAAGCGTGTGATGATTGCAAAAGTTGGAAGGAATGTCAATGCCATTAGACGCGTAACGATCCATCTCCAAGCGTTTTCCCATTTCCACGCGAAAGATCACGTACTACGATCGAGCTATCCATCACCGAATTTATCGCTTTCAAACGTTATGACAGAAGGAAAACGATGTGAAGCTGGATTTATTTTCGAACAACCTCACAAATGTGTCTTTATTTCGAGTTGTGTGACGATCCTACTGTTGTTTTTTTATTTCCATTCCCCTATCAGTTCTCGTCAAAAACTCATCAATTGCCCATTACTCAGGGTTATATGATTGGACGCTTATGGAACTATGAAATATATTCCAACGCGCCGCCACCATTTTGATGGTGGCTTCATCGTTAAACAACTCACTAGGAAAACTCACGCTCACGTCCACGACAACTGTTACCCCTGGCAACTGTTTCACAAACCGGGGGTTCTCCTCACCGGCACTTTGCAAGGGCGGTGCAACATTAAAATAGCTGTGTAGTCATTCATAATTTATACACGCAACTGCTAAGGGGAAAACCGTGGCTCTTTTATCCTGCACGGTGTGCACGCACTGTCGGAAAAACTCAACCAACCGTAGTTCCTGTGTATCGGGACATTTTATGTCCGCCTTTTTTTCGCCTTGAACTCACCAATAAGGCTACACGTGATTGGGAAATGTTATGGGAAACGATATGAGGTACCTACACACACTTGCTTTGCTATAGAAGCACATGTTACATTCAGAACTTGATTGTAATAGTAATACAGAAATTGTTTATCTAAAAACTTATATTCCATATTTACTAACAACTGGAATCAATGCTCGATATCTGACAAAGAGTTAATAGAAAAAATGATATGAAGCTGCATGACTGTATGCTATAATTAAATTTAGGAGAAGTTGAAGAAATTAAAGATATCCCTTTATTTCACACCATACAATTAAAGTGTTTGACAAGTACATCCCGAAATTGGTTTCTTCAGTGGATATTCTAATATATTTGTTTTGATGCTTAATTTTATGGTAAACATATTACCAAAACTAACTAAAGGTATTCCGACCGAACAAGGTCGTCCGGTGTTGTTCTCATGACGTGATTAACCCACAGTACCCTGACGAGTCTAATCCGCTGTACGCCAGAGAGTTCGTCGTATAGCTCGTAGGGCTCGTTGTTATAAAATCCTTCTAAGCATCTTCCTCTCGAACGCGTCTATCAGGGTTTCGTCAGTACTGGACAAAGTTCAGGTCTGAGAGGCATATGTAAGTACTGGAATTATATAAAAGTTCTACATAGCCCCAGCTTCATACGTCGTCGTTAACTCCTAAAAACCTCAAACTAGAATCATATCTGAATGATACTTATATGTGTATAATTGGTAGGACTTGCGCAGTACAGGGAATTTATGATTGGCATTTATTGCTAATAGAATGCACTCAGTAGGCTATATTAAAGCCTTGAATAAAATATCGGAGAACTAACTACTTAATAAAACCCACAAATAAATGTTTGTCATTGTATTAAAGTTCAGTTATAGGAAAAAGGTCATCAAAACTTCATTAGATCACAATTTTCTCCTTACACACTTCCAACTTTTTAATTAAGTTGAAAGAAATTGAAGATCTGTTGACAAATAGTTCCCAGTTTTATAGTTGCAGGCTATTGTGGTCGGAGTCTATTATTAGTTTGGGAAGTCTACACCACACTAGCGAAAGTAAATAGAATACTCACGTAGTACACACATCAATACACTTTAAACAGGATAACCCAAACTTCCTGAAACTGTTTCAACTTCATCCCAGAAACAACTTCTGTCCAGGCCTATCATTCACTTTTCAACTGTTTTTATATTTTTCCCACATTTTGGTAGACATTTTTTTAATCAATCTTCAATTCAAAATTCCATTCATTTTTTCTTCATCACACTTAGGGAACCATTTTAGGGATAACAAAAAAAAAGGCCCAGCCCAACAAAACCGGTGTAAATTTTCCGACCCAAAGTTTCAGTTCTCGATGGCTGACTTTGGCTGCGGTAATGGCGCTGCAAAAACCCGCACCGAAAGTTTACCAACCGTGGCTTTCCAGCCTGACGGGGCCATGGGTGATTTTTTTGCTTGCTGTGTGGTTGGCCTCGTTTCACGCTTTTGGGATGGACTTACAGTTTTCCCCCAGCTTTGCTGTGCAACTTTCCATGCGTTTCCGATCGATCTGCGTGATGATTCGCCAACGGTGGTTAGGGTTGGGTTGAACACTCTAGTGGCTCTTTATGCTACCGCAAGGAAAATCCATTCCACAAAACCCCAAACCAAAGCGTCAAATGAAAATGATATAAAAAGGACAGTGAGAAAGAGCGAGGGAGAGTGAGACGGATGAGAGAGCAAAAAAAAAATCTTCTGGGTGAAAATTGCACAGTCGATGAATTTCTCAAACCCTCGGCAAAAGGGCGCAACACTCAACTGGCACGGCGAATATTGGCCCTTGTTGTGTTGTTTACGTTCTCAACACCCTCTTGCCGGAGCGGTACTTTGCCACCACCAGCCGGCCCCACTGCCAACATTTCATCAAACACCCATCGCCACGCACCGTCCCCTCCCCGCCCAGACCCTTTGCCTTTGCCTTGCGGCCATTTGCCAAACGTGACAGCGTGCAATAGTGTAGTGGCAGGGAGAAAAAGGGTCTTCCGCGCAGCTTCACTTCAAACTTCAAACAGCTCTTCTCAGGCCCCGGGCGTGAAAGAAAGTTAATCCATCCCAGGGCGTAGCGCCCTGCGCGCAGCAAAAGGTTTCCGCTCGCTACAAAATGTTTGCCAAATAGAAACAAAACTGCCGTGCTATAAATGGTGTTTTTTTTTGGTGTGCTATTCCCGTTTGGACGCGGGAAACCGAAATTGATGTAGTAATTGGCTCGGCAAATGTTTGCCAAACGGTTTAAAGAGTCGATGGTGGATGGTGGTGAAGGATAAATTTGTTTGCCGTGCCGTGGTGATGGAAAAGCATTCAATCATGCAATAATTGTGGTTTTGTTTTAAAATTGTTCAAACAAAAAATGTATTTCTTGTTTTGACATCTCACTTTGAAAGTGTCTTCGCTGACAGCTTCGGCAGAGTTGGTGTTTAGCTCATTTATGTCATTGATAAAGCATTTTTCGTAACGATTTCGAGGAGCATAAATTCTTTTTTAGTTTAAACTCATCAACTTATCATCCATTTTAGCTATTTTATTAATTTATTGGTTATAAAAATACAATATTAGAAAGATACAGGGTCTGTATTATACGGTAGAATATCTATTATTTGTAGATCTATTTTTAATACTGCAGCGCTTTCATTATCGCCAACGCCAAGCGTAGTTTTACTTTCTTACACCTGGCATCTGCAGGCCACAATTTTGTATTACTAAAGTTGGAATTTTATTCCTGATATACTTAAACGAATATTGTTGTTTGACCTATAACTAAATTTAGTTTTATTTCAAAGGTTCAAAGGTGAAAAAAGTGTTTGTAGAATTATTTAGTAAAAACAGCATACATTTTAGTACAGAGTTCTAATTTATATAAATATTATTTCTATTAATTTCTATTGCTTATGAGTTATTGAATTGAATTTATCACTACACTTCTAGACAACATTAAATCACCTTGCAGCTCATCTCCAAATACCATGATCGACGCTATAATTTTATTCTAGGAGTTGACGATATCTCCGCTGTCCTATATCCAGATATACTGTAAGATAATTATTTTCTCCACAGCAAATCTTCCCAAGTTCCTTAAAAAGTAGATTTAAATATATCGCAAAGAGAAGCATTAACATAGGGTACGCTTCTTGCTCGGATGTTTGGATACGAAGGGCGCAGTGCAGAATATTGTTTTAAATCAGAATAAATCAGAATTCAATCGGAATTCCAACAGTTCTATACCAGACAAACCAGGAAATTCCTTAACAATTCTATGAAAGCCTCTGCTTCTTTTCGTACATTCGCATAATTCGACGGGTTGCGTTCGTATGATCTCTAATAATGCTTCAAATATTCAATAAATCTGTGGCTGTTGTGAAGTCTCGTTGTCTATACTTAAAGATGTAGCTGTACGTGGCTGTTAATTACCAGCTTGATGCTTTTCCTACAGATTACCTGGACAAACATACACGCCTCTATCGCCGATCGGTGTTGCATACGTCACGCGCGTTACAGTTTGATACATTCTCGCACAGTGATTATTATCCTTGAGACATTTTGCTAGTCCGTAAAATGTAACCCATTTATGAGTCCACACTCTTCAACGTACGCCCGGTGATGCAACGACACCCAACGACGTAAACTCACTCATAAATCCACCATCTCCAACCGATCCACTAGCCGGACCAGCTAGGCGCATTGCTCTGAGCCAAGTATTTCCCATGAATGACGGGAAAATCCGTAGGAAGAAAACCGTTCGATTTGTGTTTATTATTCTACTGCACCAGTGCACTCCAGACCGGTGTTGTAAACAGGAAATTTTATCTTTTTTCAGGAGAGAGAAAGGGCAGAGGGCAGAGGGAAATTCTGGAACTGCATTAAGATGAGACGGAATTGTTGTTTTCGAGAGTCAATGTTACAAGAATCATTAAATGTGTTCCTCAAAACCCAAAACGCGGTAGTAAAGCAGGCATGAAAAGGTAGCTCATCTTTTTATCGCTAACCGTAAAGAAAGTCGTGTATTTCCATCTTCAGCCGGTCCGGGTTATTATCCCAAATTGAATTCGGAAACCGGCACCAATGTGCGAACAATGTTCCGGAACTGACTTTCGAGTAATCCTATACGAGAAGGAGAGACGAGTTGCAAGACGAGAATTGTCGACAATTCAGCAAAATGTGCCGGTGACTGTACGCATGATAGTTTGTTTACAATGCTAATTTCACCACTCGCTTTCCAATCGTTCCAACAACCTCGTGTGGAGAATTCCCATGGAGTATTTTTACAAAAAAAAGACAGTATGTTCTGCATTCATACGACCACTTCGATCTTCGGCTGGCAGATGGAATCGATCGCAACGTAACGGAACGGTTACGATCGATCCGGTTGCGGTCGAAACGATCAAGCATCCCATTGCGTGTAAGCGGTTCGGTTTATAATCTCATTCGTCTTGTTTAGATTTGCCATTTTGCAGATGCGCACCGCAGTTGCACGCTGCATCAGGGCTACGCTGCCATGCACCTTTAGGCCTGCGCTCGTAGGTGAGAGAAAGGCGAAAAACCCCCGCATACAAATCGATGGCCAACGTACGTGCAACACTTAATTTATAGGGCCTGGAATGAAGACGTCCAGACGTCGCGAATCCGCCGAGACTTTGCAGAGTTTTGCACCCACCCCCCGGGTGCATTTCGTCAACCCGGCCAGGGGGTGGCAAACAGTTGGCAAAGATCTTTCGACAGCATGTTAAATTTAATAGTTTCTTACGCGCACACACAACCTGAAGCAGGCAATCAGTCTTTCAACGATTTTTCCCTTTGATATGTTCCCCCGCCGAACCGCCAAACGCAACGCCCCAAAAGTGCAGCGCAAATCTATGCATCTTGCTGCAGTTGACTAGCCGCGCCCATGTGGTTTGCATTTTTACGTTCCTTTTCATCTCACGAACAAACGTCCGCTTCAATCGGATCGTTTGACTTCTGCCCGGATGGACGATTGTTTCCTTAAGCAATTTTTTTATCGAGTGCAATCGAGCGATTGATCACCTAGCCCAGCACGGGCCCAGATGCACCGCACGGCATGTGGAATCGCTCAGCAAAAAAAAAGGCGGAACGGCGAGCATATTTTAGGGCCGATGCGGGTGAATGCTCGCTTCGATAGTGTACATTGCACACAAAGCGAAAACAAAAGTCGGAAGTTTTCGTCTGGTCGCCCGTGCAAACACCGTTTGATGGTAGCGTAATGCTGCATCACTTACATGCTGCAGAAAGCGCACATGTGTTCGAAACAAAACACAACACCGGTGCGGAGGCAGATAGTAAAAATAGTTACATCCTGCAGAGATATGTTCACGTGCACTCACGGGCCGGAGTGGGCAAAACAATCGATCAAGCATATTTTTAGGCGGCGGAGGTTAATGTACGCTATCAAAGAGTCGAACCAGACGCAACAACATTTGGACTGGTGTCTCGACTGGCGGCTGGAAAATCAGCACATCTTTTGAAGATAAGACCCTTAAGAACAGACATAACTTCCGGCTGTACGAATGAATCTCAGTAGAACAATATAATAATCTTGATGTATGCTGACGACATCAAACAATTCTTTCCCGTTCTCGGATCATAAGCATTGCTCAAAGGCAAAGAGCACAATGATTCCACCAACACCTGGTGTCTAGCCGTTTGGTAAATGTTTTGCCCGGTGCTAAAGAAGTCAATAACCTTCGCAAGTTACTTAACATGTAGAGATTTAGCTCTGGAGAGTTTGAAACTAAAGATACTAAAGTTGTAGATGTAATGTAGCTGGTATGACAGTCCTAAACCTTGTAGAATTAGATGTCTTTAACATGGACAAGTAATTATATGTCATTTATCAGCAAAGTCGTTTCTTTTCAAGCAATGCATGCACGAGCCATCACGATAAGAAATCATGAATATGATGCAATTAGTCATACGTTGTTAATATTTCTTTATATCTTAAGTTAAGTTATTGAAAAATAGCAGCAGCTCTTAGTAATAACTAACAACAAATGAACAAACAAAAAATTCACAGATTTTTTCTAATGTTTTCCGTATAGACTCTTCGAGAGGACTCCTACGTTTTCCCGTTTAGGGCCTCTACAAGGATAAATCCGCCGCTGACATATTGTACAGTGGATAACACAATATCAATAAATAACCTCCAAAAAGTTCATCGTAAACAGTCAATAGACTTAGGGCTATCCATCTATGTAGCATAACTTTATAATCTGAAGTTAAATTGCAATAAGTTCAAGTTCCTCCAGATCGCCAACAATCAGACTCAGATATCAATTCCATGACAGGAAACACAAGATGCATCTGGAACTCTCAATCGATTTAAGACAGGTGGTTTTATTGATGGTTATCGCATTATCCTGTGATAAGGATGTGTTTTTTATTTGATTTGACCTTCAAACCCAGAAGTTACTTTTTCCATTACACAGAATGAAGATGGTACAGATACTGATGATGAAGGACAGTGATAACTTTTGCCTTTCGGAAAATTTTTGATATTTCTGATGGGAGGGAAGAGTAAACTTCTAATATTTTACTTAAGTTAGAACTAGAGTACAAGAAAAAACTTACTTCACAATAAAATAATTCTAAAACTTGAAAGCATTATCATCCTTCGTCCATTCTGATATAATTTACCTACATCGGGGTCGATGTTTTAAATGTATTTCGAAAACAAATATTAGAAATAAACCGTCCATCAATGCACATTCTAAAGCGAATAAAACATTGGCCAATTTAAATCGCATCGTTCCGGCCATGATCTAAACTCAACCAGGTCCACCCAACACACATCTGCCAACATGCCCCATTGCTTCGGAATTCGGAATCGAGGACCCCGGAGGGCGATAGTGGTGCTCGCGCGGTCTGGACGAACCCGGGGCGAGTGTCTCATCTGGGCCGCCATTCTTCAGCTACAAGAACACACCGGGAGTATGTTGTTCTATTGAATGCAATAAAATTGTTCGAAAATCGAGTGAGTAAACAAACAAAATTCCCCCCAGAAACCCAGACGGTGGACGGGGTGGACACAACGTTTCGTGGCACGGGAGACTGCACCGGGCTACCGAACGCCGCCGAACCCGTTGTTTTGTTATCATTTTTTATTTTATTGTTTCAAACAATCCCGAAACATCGCTAAGGGGCGTCCGGGTTCTTTACGGCAACCCGGTGTATATGCCGAGTGAGCCGGCTAGTGTAGCAGGACCACACGCAAATATTCGCGACATCGGAACGGACGCGGGGCCGAAATGGAATGCTCAGTCAACGGGAAAAAGCTCTTTTTGGGACGATTCGCTCGCACAATTCAGAATACGGAATGTTTTTCCAGCCAGGTTTTTTTTTGTTTTTGGCTGACGCCTCGCCGTACCGAGCCGGGCAAAGCTCACCGTGCCGTAGCCAACAACGCCTTGCCTGCCGGCCGGTGTATTTGAAATTGTGATGTTTATATTTTCCAAACCTCCAAACTCGATTCGACCGATGAGCGATTTTTATAGCATCAATAATAAAAGAAAACGTATAACGCACCACCAAAGCCGAAAGCCGCCGCCGCCGATCTGGTTCGGCCATTCGGCCGCCATTCCGCATGCAGCTTCCACTGCATTTGATCTTTACGCATCGATCAGCCGTTCCCATTATAAGCGTGATGTGTGTTTTTTGGCGCTCGAAAAAAAAAGACGCCAAGATCGCACGATCACGCAACTTATCGCAACGCAATCAAGTAGGCGGCGTACCCCCGCATCACGTTTATTTTTATCTCCAGCGGGAAGAAATCCCGTGTGACAAACGACAAATGGTTCATGTAGCGGATAAAAATTTCACTTAACCTACGCTCTGCGATGTAATTGAAACTGATATTGTCTGTGTGTCTGTGTGTGTGTGAGAGAGAGCCTTTAAATCGGAGGCACATTTTCAAAATCCCTCCCGCCTCACACACGGTATGCATCTTGTCTTGGCCGTGCGTCGTATGAATCTCGCAGTTGCCAAGGGCACGATAGACCGTGCCAGACACGTTGGCACGATTGTCGGAAGTTACCCGGCAAAACCCCCCAACCGAGCCGACCCCAAAAGTGCATCCGACGACGACGACGACGGGAGTGCGTTTTAATGCACTCTCTGCGGTAGGTTGTCACGGGCACGTCAAGCAAAGCCCCGATCCGAATTGCCCTCCATATGGGCCATATGTGCGCTTTTCGATACCCGAGACCCCGTCTAATGTGACGTTGGTTCGGATTGTTTGCCCCTTTGCGAGTGATGGTTTCGGTGCAGCATCGTACACCACGACGGACAACGTCAACTCCGATCGAACGCCGTTCGAATGCTCCGTCATTAGAGGCCTGTCACGTTACAAAGGTACGTCAGGCTTGGCAACCGAACGGGGTTTCCTGTGCACATCACACATCGGGTAACTCGCAAGGCCCCTACATCATCAGGAACAGGAGAGTCCCAAAACTTCCAAAACGAAACGACAGCAAAATTAGTCAGCAATCACCAAAACGCTGGGCAAATGGTGGGCCCTGAGCATTACGAGAAAGGAAAAAAATCCCGCTCAACCAACCACATGTACTTCGCTGACGGGCAACAAACGATACGGCCACGGAATGTGGTTTGTTTGACAGATGGGAAATTATATCAGTCAAAGCGGGAATGTTTCCGAGAAGCATCCTCGTCCAACCGCCAGTAGTCGGTGATTGTAACATCTTGTTCGGATTCGTGAACGTAATTTACTGTTTGTTTACGAGCACCTCGAACGCATCTAAAAGAAATCCTTTACCCGATCGATACCGCTGTGACACCGAATTGGGGGGGGTGTTGTGTAAACAAAAGGCATGAAATATTTCTTCGATCAAAACGCGTTTTAACCGCAACTTAGCTTAACTCACTACACTGCAATGCTCTCCCCAAAAAGAACGCCTCCAGTCAATCGAACCTCCGAGGATGTCTATTCCTTCAATGGAAGAGTCTCGACTATTTGCTCGATTTGAACGCGGTCTCGATCTCACCTCCGGTGGGAAGAAGCAATCTACCATCTAATCCACTCGAACAGACACTTCTCGGGGTTCGAAAACGACCTAGGTGCCACGCGTTAGAGCGACGCAGATGCCTATCCGGCTGGTGATCTCCTTTTTTTTATTTGGGGAGGTTTCGCTCGACACCTCCTTGAGCATCGCCAGTAATTATGGTTGTAGTGTTTTCTTTTCAATCAACTTCGAGCGGTTGCCAATCATCCGCCTGTCCCGGGGATGGACGATAAAGTGTGCACCGTGTACCCCGGCACCATCGCCCAACCACCGACCGACCGGTGGATGAGTATTTTTCCATTTCCTTCCAGCATCTGTCAAGTGGGCCCGGAATGGGCCAGCCTGTTGACAAAAACGCTCGTCTGACCCGTTCACACTTCGGTTTCCCTTTTCCGGTGCCAATCGGCGCTGTTAGATGGTCAGCCCTTTTTTCCAGCCTCTCGACGTAGCTGAGTTGAATAGATCGATAGTTGGAGTTCCCATTACTATGATCGATTTGACGTTACTGGATCGTTGAACTCGTACTTATAGCCTGCAGTGCATCCGAACGTCAACAGCGCGCTTCGTCTGTGTACTTCCAAAGTGTCTGACACTGTATTACTAAAATCATTACTTATATTGCATCTGTTAAGAATTAACCGAATATTGGACAAAATATGTCATCAAAATAGAGGAATTGAGTGTTAAATGTTAAATATTATTGTCATTTGTAAGAAATTCTCCAGAAATCTGAAGCTTGTGGAATTAGAAGTCTGAATAAATATGAAGAGCTCTTTTGAGATTGTAATATCAGTATATTAAATCAGTATGTAGTATATAGTAATGAGCGTCCTTAAGATACTGTACTAGCCAAAATTATGGACGTGGACATGTTCAGCACAGATCTGATGAATCTCAGAAATGTTTTGAGTAAAACATAAATGTTTTAGGAGGAAAAATTGCTCTTCATAGCCTTTTATTGCCGAGTTAACTACAATTATAATAGAATATAATTAGTGAATTTATTACTTCCACAAAATCAACTTTATAGCCCTACCATTGGGTATTTGGTACTTGGAACAAAGATTCGCACAAAAACACCCCAAAAAAGCTGTTCTTTAGTTACCTAAAATTGAAACCTCAGTGAAAAAACCTTAAAAATCGCAAAAGAATTAAAAGAAAAAACCCCGGCACCATTCCAACATGGCATGCCAAATCGCCCCGGGAAGAGCACACACACACAGGGAAGTATGGGTGGCCACCCATGGGTTCAAGGGAGAGTGATAGAAAGAGAGAGAGGGCCCGGGCGTATAACACGCAGTCTGTAAAAACAATTTCTGCTACTTAAAAGTTTCTGTTATTTTAGATGAAATTTTGTGTGCGCTTTGTTATTCTAAGGAACTTAGTTCCGAAAAGCGGTCGGAAACCATGCGCCCATGCCTGGCGCTGGTATATCGCTGCCGGTTTTTTTCTTTTTCTTTTTCTGTCGTCCTCATCGCAACTGTCTCGCTCACATGCGGTGGCTGTGGCCCGGGGAAACAGTTGGCAATTTTCAACCAAAAACCGCTGCAAGGACTGGAACGGAACAGCTTTTGCTACGTTTTCCCTAGGCTAGAAAAGTGGGCGAAACCGCGTTACCCGGTGGGTTGAGTTCCGTGCCCAAACCGGTGGTTCACCAAATGGTGAACGTTTTGCAGCGGAAGGTGACAAAACTGTACGGGAACGGTACTGATAAAAGGCATTTCCGAAAGAAATAAGGCAAATTGGACTTCAAGTCCAATACGGTCTAACATCGTTGTTGAAATAGTAGACCAATTATTGAGCAAATCGTAGTCTAAAAGTAACTACTTACTTAAGTTAAAGGCATTGAGTATACTACCTATATGTGGTCCAAAAAGTCCTCCAACAAGAGTTCGTTCAGCACACGGAACTACATCACGCCGACAGAAGTCCAGGAGTTCCTCAGAAGTCCTCGAGCCCGGAGCGCCGCAAAGCAAACACAGGTTGCTCTTCATCATTCAATGCCGATTCGATTTGTTGTCGAAAGTAATTAAAATTCGTCAATTGCGCGTGCTCGTGCTGCGTAAACATCAGGCCAACCAATCCGACCAGTGAGCTCCATATAGGAAAAAACCCGGGCCCGGGAAACCGACCACGCTTGTGGGTGTCCGTTCCGATGATTTGATTCGGCCGTGCTGATTGTCTTTGCTGATGTTGGACCAAAAGAAAAAAACAACACACACACAAAATATAACACAAGAAAAGAACAGCGATTCGTACGTTTGCAACATTTAATCGATAATCCTATCCACGGCACACCGACTCGAGGCATTGCGTTGGGAGCTTTTTTAAGCTGACAGACGAATAAAGCTGAACGAACCGTTTTGCGTTACCATGCGTGCGCAATGGAATGTTTTCCCAGCCGATCCGGCACGCCGGGTTTCCTTTGTTTTCCTCCCAGTTCCCGTAGCCTTTATTGTTTGGCTCGGTCTGTCTGCTCACCCGAATTGTGTTTTTAAGTTCCTTTCGGGCACTGTTTTGCGCACAAATCTTTCAATTGGTTGTTTTGGGCCAAAAAAAAAAAAGCAGATCGGCGCATCGATCGCACCCCGGCGCAGATAATCCCATCTCTGCTCATCCATGATCACACGCAACAAAAGGGACCCGGTGGGTACGGAGTCCCGGGAGGGGGAGGTACATTTGACGCAGTGCACAATCGACTATGGATGTTCAACTTTTGCTTTCCTCAAGGTACTGTTTTCTGGGTTTCTTTCCAGATAAAGTCCTGTTTTTGCTATGGACCCGTTCTCAATTATAAGGCGTGAAATGGCTGATCAAATTTTTAAATTAAATCTCACAGAAAGTACGGAAAGGTGTTGAATCCATCCATCCCAACCATTTATTCCCACGCAGTGTCTTAGTGTGCGATATTCATCTCCCAGTCGAGCTCTCAATATGCAAGCGTTGGATATTGATGAAAATGTTTGTGGAAATCACTTCCAAGGAAAAAAAACCACGGCACCCGGAATCGGAATCGCTGACGGGAACGGAACCAATATACGACGCAAAAATAATAAATCGAATCCGATGGACAAATCTTCGTCATAGCAATCATTTCGTTTGCCAGCAGCAGAACGGGATGGCAAACAAGAAATCTAAACCACATTCGTTCCATTTGCCGTTGGTTCCACCTAATGGTCCCATCTCCCCCCGAAAAGCTGGATAGAATTCTGGATGTATTTTCCTTTTTTCGCTCCCTTGGGTCAGCCATCCAGCAAATCCCGCCCCATCTCTTCAGCTTCCACTTCCAGTTGCTGGGTTTGCTCTGGGTGAATGGAAAATCGGTGAAAAACTGGGGCCCAAAAAATGTACAAAACTCACGCTCTCGCCAGGAGCCGATAATCGATCGGTCTGTGGGGAGACGGTAGCGCCTATAGCTGTTTAAGTTTTTTTTCCCCCTTTCGGGACGGATAGACCTGGACGGAAGTCACGTCATCACGTGGAAGCCGATACGCTCGCTACGTACGCTTCCTTCGCACAACAAGCAAATCAACCACAACCGTAAACAAACGCTGATTTTCTCGTGAAACAATATCCCAAACCTTTCGGCCCCGGTATGGATAGAATTCCGATCTCTTGGGCCATAAGTGTTGTGTCCACAGAATATACCAAGGCCAGTTCTAGATCTTTTAAACAGTGGTAGCGTCTGTGTGGCTACTTTATTAATACTACTTTAATATTATTCTTAGACTTTAGAATATTCTAAGTTATTTTAGTACATTTTTTAATATTATTTTAGTACTGATTGAGGCAGTTATTCACTGTTCACATTTGGTGCTGAAAAACTCCACCAACACCGAATGCGTGCCCTTATCGATATATGGCTGATGAATATGTATGTTTAAACGGTTCGGTATGTGAAGAGAAAGAACCCCACCAAACCAATCCAAAAAAAATGAGAAAGCATATCAACACTTGTGCCATTTCCGAAGGATTGCCACGCCAGGATTCCGGGGCGGTAAAGACATTCCTCCAATATGGGGTGGGTGGGAGGTTTTTTGACGTCTCGACGATGTTTAAACTGAAAATATTTACAATCTTAATCGAAAGCCAACACACGGGGTGGCGGTGCATTTGCGTGTGGCTCAATAATCATTGCCCCTTTTTTGTTTGCAGAGAATACAGAGCAACATTATGTCTCAATGGCGATTTGCAGTCCCGCTTGGCACCGCTTTTTTTTTCTTTCTTTCATTTGTTGCCCCCATCGCCCGGCACACGATCGAGCAGCATGAATGGATAGATAAATACAGTGTGGATGTTGGGTCTTTCTCTCTTTCTCTGTGTTTGTGGCAAGATGGACGTAAAAGAAAAAGGATATTTATTCAACGTCCGGAATAGAAACTACTTCCGTACCGGGTACGTGTCGTTCGCACGGAACCGGAACGAACGTTGGAAGACAATTCCAATCGTCTTATCATCGCTTGATACGTTTGTTTTTGTCTTATCCACCGTGGCCGAGGGATTTGCACGTGCCGGTGAAGCTTTTCCGTTTTCTTTGGATCAACATTCCCTTCACTCTCCCTCTCTGTTTATCTCTCACATCCAACGATTTCCGGATCGATTGCCACTTGCGGGGCGACCGTCCACCAGTATGCTGATTGTGGTTAATGGACTATTTACTCACCAAACACATTGCCAATTTAACCCGATATTATAATCATAAAAATATTATTTTTAATTAGCATGCGAAGCGGCTGCGTGCCGCCAGAACGCAAGGAACTGCCTGCTAAATACCATCCGTACCATCCCAACCCCCAACAGCCATGGCGCCGGGATTCCATCATGGCGTCGCCCGATCGATATGCCCGAGTGGAGGATACGCGCGCCGACGGGAAAATGGGCCGTGGTTTTTCCTTCCCAGTTCTGCATAGAGCGAATCAAACAGAAAAAAAAATCAAATACCGTAAAGCTAGTGAGTGTTTCGCTTTATGTTCTTTCCTTTCGATATCAAGCCACAAGCGGTATGAAATTTGGCAGCACACGGCACAACCATCGCCGGAAAGGACGCAGAAGCGCAGAATGGACGCAGTTTCGTAGTGGAAACCCCTCGGCACACCGGCCACGCTAATAGACTGCGGCAGCGAAGAAGTGTCAATCAAAATATTCGACATTTGTTTACTTTTACCCCGGAATGGTCCCTTCTGTGTTCTGCCGACTTGCCGGCTCGCTTTAGGGAGAAAATGAATCAAAATGGCGATTTTCCGGCAGCCGACGGACAAACGACAAACGACGGCGTCCAATATGCGACGCGGTCCGGTGTGCGTAACGCAAAAAGGATACAAAGTTGTGAAAGAAAACCAGTTTATATTTCACTTTACATAAGAGTTTATATGAGAGACATAACAGGGATGCGCTGTTTAAATTAATTCGGTTTATTTCGAAGATGGCCATCTTTACGTAAAGGCCATTACATTTAACGACGAGTTAAAAAATTGTTCAACGTTCATTAAGCGTAGAAATTGGTTGTTAGCACCAGCTCTAGAACCTCGAAGAGGAGCACTGCAGAAGAGTATTGAATTGTCGACAACCCTCTAGTTACTCGCCCTAAAAAATGATAACTCATAACGCATTAGTGTACCAAGGCCGGGAAAAGGAGTTACCCTCTTAACGACTCACCACGCAAACAGTGCATGAAACAATAGTTAATTTAACTGCGAGCATAAGAAGGAACGACTGTAGTCGGAAGAAAAACAACTATTTCGAACACCAGAAACACCCTCACCACAAACTAATCACTAGACGATGCAGTCAACTCTCAGAGGGGCTTTCCATCGACTTTTACACACATTTGTGTGGCCACACCGAAGGTTACCACGCTGAAGGAAAGACAAATGAATGGCCATGGCGTCTACCATCGGGACATATCGCTCAAACCTGCGACAACGCGTTGATGTTGAACGAATGCTGCGTGCAGCAGTGTACGGTGGAGTCGCTTTTCCACACCCTTAGAAGACGGCTGGGGAAGCTGGTGACAAATGGATAGTTTTTTTTTAATGTTGAGTTGGTCGTTGTTTTGACACTGTCAAGAGTGTTGTATCTTAAACATATGTTCGAGATTTGCCTTGCGGAAGCTGGGTTTTTGGTGATGCGGGTCATTAGATTGGCTTCCCGCAACAGACAAAGTCGTGCCGATCGTTACTGACAGGTTTTTTTGGGGTACTGATTGTTTTCCATCTGAGCGTTATCGGATGTGTCTTACAGCGTTGGTAAGGTGGACAAATTCACTGTGATGATCCATATTCATAATTACAGACCAAAACAAAGCTGCAATGAAGTCATCAAGGCTTTAGAAACTACATCTAGACATGAAGTCAAGCTAAACCATGGTAAAAGTTCTTGATTTCCTAAAGAGTTCTACACATTTATTTATGTTTTCAGAAGATCACTTAATCATTATATCTGTCTTTCTAAATTTTGAGCCTAGAAGTGCCCTGGATTATTAAAAATTCTACTGAATGTCAAACCGTTTTACTTTGCTAGAATACACTTCAATTTAACCACAATCATCAACATGTCACTCTCCTATGTGAAAGAGATATACAGATAAGCGAGATCGTGGAGGAGGATGGAACAAAAAGCCTGTAAGATTACGTTGAGCTATACCGGAGATGTGACTTTGATGTTGATATAGCGGAGAGTTAACAAGATACTTTCAAATTCTATACTGGAAGTATTTAAGACTAATTGAATTGAAATCTCGACGCAAAGCGCGCTTAGAAGAGCATAACTTCGTAGTAATCTTGGAAGTTTGTCCAAATTTGTAACAGACTTTTTTCTGATTTTTCATACGTCTATAAGTAGTTTCAAAGTCTTAGGCACTCAAACAAGCCAAAACTGATAGCAATATCTTCAGGTCGTCGGCAATTCTGCTTCATTGAGGGATGGTCTTTGATCGTTGATTTAAATATCCTCACGGACCATCCGGCATAGGTTCTGGGGCTTGAGGAGTTGTTAGGCGTTTGGGCGCTTAGGCGCTTGAGTGAATCGGGTGAGTTCCCTGGGTGTGATGCCTCCTGCATACGAGCGGGCTTCCCGAAGAAGTCGGTTCTCTATGAAGATTCTCTCCTCTAACAATCCAAAAGAGGGATTCCCTTTGATGAAAATGATGAACAATACAGAACCTAACGTGTTGCCTTGAGGAATGCCCCAGAAAATGTGCAAGTGCTACAAACAAGAAAAGAAACTGTAGCGAATTGTGTTACTACTCGCAGCGAGACTTCATTACAAACCCATTACCCCCGGGGAGTGATCAAGAATCGGTCCAATAAGGCCCGCTTACGCCTGCGGATGAGATAATGTTTCAATTTGTCCTGTCGCTGCCTTATTCGCCTCGGTCTTCCATACCTTTCCAGGCCACACGAGGCACACGAGACACAACTACTGCGCAACCCAAACACTATAGACAGCGACGAAAAAAAAGAAACACCCCGACAATATGTTCCCTTAACAGGCAGCCTGATAAAACATGCCACACTGCTGCCAACAACAGCACGAATCAATTACTCGCTGCAATGCGCCGAAATTCGCCCATTGTTGCTCATTTGATCCTCGGGTACATGCGGTTGCAACAAAATCTGAACAAACAAAGGATTATATGCGTCCCCTGCGTCGGTTGTCCCGGCAGGACTCGAGCCCTCGTCCCGTAGCGTAACGCGTCCGTGTCACTGGCGCGAGAAGAAAGAGGACACATGGGAGAGAAGCGTGAACCGGGGGAATTCCATCCAGCACAGTCCTATCAGCTGTGTGTGAGGTCGCCAAAAGTAAATCTTGCAAGGCTTTTGCCAATCTCTGACCTCGGAGTGAAGAATTAAAGGCATGTAACACACGCAATAAGATGGAACTGCTAGGCAATCTTAGAAGGATCTCTTATTTCTTTTATTTGGTGAGGAAGAAGTACCTTGGGCAGGCGATAAAAAACCCTCGATTTGAAAGAAATTATAGCATCCAAGTGATACACTTTATCAGACACTCAACTTCGCCAGTCAAAGTATTTAACATGTGGAACATTCTTCTTCGAGAATCAATTGAGCTGAAGTCCATTTGAATGTCCCTGCCCTGGAACAGATTGCCCCCGTAACCACCTGGTACCACCTTTCACCATTTGCTACCAACTAAGCACACGCCCAGCTTTATCCCGTTCATTCATATTCAAATTGAAAATCCTGCGCACTGTGCGCGGCTGCAAATTAAATTCCATTCCAGTTTAATTTATGTAGAGTCTCTTATCAGAGCGCCTCCAAACAGGGGCGCTCGCCGGCATTGGGACACATCAAGAGTCACTGTGATGAGTTGCTTCTTTTTTATTTTGTTCGCTCACTCTCTTTCTCTCCCGCTTTTCCATAAGGGTTAAAAGAGGAAAATGCGGAAAAATGGGAAGATCTGTTGCGTGAATAAATTTGCTATCGCGTTTTCATCGTGTCACACTTTGATTGGAAAATTTGTGTACCGTTTGGATGTTGGACGTGGGACGTTGGGGTGAAGCAATGAAGCTAAGCCACAAAGCACCACAGATCCAGATGGGAATACGCAAATATTCACACACAAAACGACAAATAAGAAAGACATAACAACAACAGAAAAAATCATCCACCCAAAAATATCCCAAGTTCCCGCACACTGAAGGAATGACATCGTGCCCGTTCGGTTGGTTCGGTGTGCATTCAAATTGATTGCCGAAAAGTAATTATAAATTGGAATTGGAAGCCGGCTTCACGGTTCGAGTCACGACTGTCACCGTTTGGTTTGCGAATCGCTGGAAAACTCATCATCCGCGGCTGTGAAAATCATTCGCGCGTAGATGAGGCAAACACCAGCAAGCAAAAAAAAAAGAACCAACCGCCGGCCGCCTGTCTCTCCGCCTGGGAGAGATTTTGCCAGCGCCCCGCGAACAAAGCGGGCACCAAATAAAGGCTGCAACGCGGTGCGCCACGGTGTGGTTTCGGGTCTGATAAGTGGATTTCGCTTTGTGCGTAACGGGGCTGGCACGGGAAATGCGGGAAAATCGAGATGCGGTGGGAAAACTTGCGGCCTCATTTGCATAAACACATTGTCGACGAACATTGTTCCGGACGGGGAAAATTTATCATCGGCAACATATTTCACCCGAAAACCCGGCGGGCGATTACACGATGCCCGGCGTTTTGGGGTACGAAAGGGCTCATCCGAAGGGCTGCTTAAAGCCGTGAGTGTTATGGTTGTGGATGTTCGTTGGGAGATGTTTTATCCTTCATTTTCCCCCATTTTAGGGCCTTAACGCCGATAGCTTTAAGATACATTCGTACGAAACTTCTCCGTCCAGTGTGCTCATCATCGACCTCAACTAATTTCTCACTCCGCGTACGAGTCATCGGGGGAATCATCATGGATCGCAAGTACCGCCTAATGACTGGGGCAACTTGGTTCGATAAATTTATGCATTTTCAATCAAGCTTCTCCATTCAATTCGTGTCGGCTCAAGTGTAGCATGAAATTATGTACATATTGGCCAGCTTCATACACATCCTTCTCTTCCCCTCCGAAGAACTCGTCCAAAGCCTAAACCTCAACCAGTCATCAATCATCTTTCCCACCAACCAAACGCTGGCAGGTACTGATCGTTTGGAGTGTATCAACGTTGTTCAGCGTTGATCGGCAGCTACTAGGTCGGTGAGGATTTTATTAAATTGTTCCCGTCCCGTCCCACCAGCACGGAACGGTTCTTGGGTCGTAAGAAAACATGAACTCCAAAATAGAAACCACCCTTTACCTCCGTCGGGCTCATCCAGAACGAGCCCCCACACTCCGGTAGCGGCACCCAAGGGGCCAAGGTTGACGGACGATCGGGATCGGCATGATGACATTGCGCCAAGCCTTCACGAAAGCGAGCGTCCTCGACACCGGGACCAATTCTTCTCGCCCCATAAACAACGATCGCTCGCATTCGCTGCCTGGTGCCGCCGTGTGATACCGCCGGAACGTGGAACGTGGAGGGAAACTGAAGCCGTCTGCCGTGTCGCTAGACTTGGGACGCAGGTACCAGCGAGAGCGAATGATGTTGCCATTGCCATTGTTTACGTTGCTAAAGACGCATCTTAATATCTGCGCTCCGCTTTCCGAGAGGCTTTCTGTTATAATTTATTCAATTGATAAATCCTACACAAACATGGACGGTGTGGAGCCGGCAGGGTTCTAGTTAAGAAAGTTCGAAATGTGGGGGTTTAACCTATCCACCTGTGAGGGTTATTAGAAGAATTCTTACCAAATAACTCTTGAGAACTTCAATTCAGAGTTCCAGAACATGCTGTAATGATCACTAGAATGCGTTGTCTTGAGCTGATTTGAAGCAGCCTGTTGTCTTGAGTCAATTCTTGATACGGATATTACATTTATATGAGTTACGATCGATACAAATACGAAAGACCTAGGATCGCCTCCAAGAACTCCTGACAAAACTCTCCCCAAGCTGATCAATCTTCGATACACGGCTCAGAATTTCGACGATTCCAATACTACTTCGTCTGTTACAAAAGTCATCCGCTTGAACTCGTTGTGGAAAACTTCACAGTGGACGAGACTGAACACACTTTACCCGAACATAAAACGATTTGATGACGATCAGATGTTGTTGCAATGCCGTCGTCTGGCTTTCTCTTCACTGTGAACTTCTGTCCCAGCTCCCTGCGGTGTGCCAGACTGCCAGCATCGTGTATGCAACGCTGCACCAACCGGGAACTCTGACACGCTGTACGAGTCCACCACAATGCACAATGCGGCAATGCAGCTTCTTCGCTTCGTCTATCTAACCGCCTGTACAGCGCGGTGGCGTTACAATAACAAATCGTTACTAAATTAAATATTCATAATTTACGCGAAACGGGCCACGGTCGCCTGACGGTGCTTGAGTTGCTGCAGTCATCACTGGTATTAAATAATCACGATACAAATAGATAACTCCCGCTGAAGTGGGGAGCATTTGTAAGATCACTGCTTCGTTAACCAGTGTGGGGTTCCCAACTCAATATGTTTCTAATTATTAGACATTAGACAGCGGTTAGACCAAAACACGTCCAAACATTTGGCCCAAAGTGGTACATTGCTTTGTCAAACTATTTCGATTTGGTTCTTTCAGCAAACTATGATTTGCTCAACATGAAACATTACTTTCTCACCCATTTAACGATCATCCGGGAAAAAAACCCCACATCAAACGCACGTTCGGCCGACGCAGTTTTCCACACGCGATCGCACTTCTCGATCAAAACCTAGCATCAACTCGAACTCCAGCCAGCCCAGCCGAAACATATCCACTATCAGATGTTTCGTGAGCGGCCTTTTTCAAGAAGAAAACACCACCGCGGTGGACTGTCCGAAACCAAACATCACATGGTATCGGTTTTGCGCACCGTCTGGTCGATTGATGGTTGCAGGTCGATGGAAAATCCGTTCCAGACTGTTTTCGATCAAAACACTTACCGGTACCGTCGCCGTGGACTGTGAAATTCTGTGGTATTGTATGGATCAATTCACCGTCTAATCAATACTCCAAAGCGGTGGAAATTACTAAACTAAAGAAGCCATCACGACAAATCCTCAAATCACACTGGGAATTTCATGGAATGAAAGTCCAAAAATCATCTTCTAATCAACATCAATCTTAACTATGGTTATTTAATGTAATATATTCAACTCAAAATTGTTCAAATAGTACGTAGAAGGTACAAAGGTTGGTACTTTTGGATACAGTAGAAGGAAGCCATGCTTTAAAATACGAACAACTGGTAGTAAAATTTGGAACCATTTTATGTATTTTTTTTTTTAATAATTTTGAGTTTTGTTTAGATTTTTTTGGACTTTCCAATGTCCTTCAGTGTACTTTTTAAAGAAGTGACAGAGAGGATATTGCTGACAAAATGTTCAAGAATTCTGAATTAAATGTAAACGTCCATCATCGCCTTCCATAGGTCAGATCCTAAAGAGTCTTTTCATAAAATGCTTATGTCTTTAGATTGAATATTGAAATATATACAGCCTGCTCTTATTTTACCAAACAGTCCCAAGAACAGCAAGAATAGTATTCCAACTCGTATTTTGATACCTGAGCCAATATAATACTAAGAAAACTAAACTCTTTGTGAGATATATTTACTATAACATTAAATTAGATGCTATAAAACCATTTTTCAAATGACTTATAATCCATCCCGAACATTGAAACCCCACAGTGGCACTAGACGTGAGGTGTTTTCTTACCAAATATCGCTCGACATGTTGCCATTTTTTCCCCTCCGTAAAGCTTCGCTACATTACACGCGCGTTTGGCCGAAATATGATCCTCTCGCCCCGGCTGTACCGCAAAAATGTACATGCAAAACCCGAAGCTTCTCGTGGAAGGGAGGAAACAGCGGTTATTTGTGCAAAACCACCACCTGATCCGTGACGGGTCGGTTGGCGTGGCGCGCATAGTCGCGGTCTACCAATTCCCATTCTCAATCCACCATTTCGGCGGTTACCATGGTGACCATGGTGGTAACGGTGGCCACACTCCACCGCGGTACGTGTGCCGCTTGTTGTGGTTGCTCACTTACAATGTCAATAGTAAATATTTGAAGTGAAAATATAAAATAATGAACACCAATATTTATCGCCCAGCAGCGGCCAACCGCCCCGTCGATGGCCAACGAACGCCGAGCGGACCAAATACGAATGCAAAACCCATTCGTACGGGCGGGGATTTTGACTCTTTTTTTTTGTGTTGTTGTTCCATCTGGTCCCGTGACACGGTGGGTGTTGTGTTTGACGTGCTGGTAGCAAAACATCAACCGCGAGAATGGATGTAATTATGCTTGCTTAGATGCGGTTTTCGTACGGAAGAGAAGGCCTGCCAAGAATGGTGAAATAATAGGCATTCCTTCCAGTCCCAAGCGTGATTCGCAAACAGCACCAAGTCACCATCGTTTCATAGATCATAATTTGCCACTTCCATCTAATGGGAAAGTAGCTCAAGGGGCGATCATGTTGGGAAGAAAAATTACTTTTTAACAAGCCTCACCATCGCCTTACCTTAATCCTTTCTTCCTTCGATGTTTCCACTCAAAGCCAGAAACAATAACAGCACGGTGATCTCGTGCCAACCGCAACCGCACGCATGTATTTATGCGGCCCGTACATGCTGTTCGTGGTGTGCGTCCATAAAATACGCAAAACTTTCCTTTGGCTGTCTTCCCACCTCACCTCCCAACACACAACACACAAAATGAGCGCTGAAATAGTGTCTGTTGTGATAAAAAACAACGCGAATGAGAAGTGAGAAGAAAAATGTAAATAGACAAACAATGGTTGGATGCTCCTGCTGCTTCTGCTGCTGCTGCTGTTATTGTTGTGTTTGAAAACAGTTTAACAAACCGGTGTTTCGGGTGGCCGTCGGAATGGTGAAACCGTATATCTTTTTTGCATACCAGGCCGAAACCGTGCGTGTGCGTGAGTGTGTGGGGAGAGGGGGGAGACGGGTAAAAGGATACGCAAAAGGCACCGCACCGATCAGCCGGTCGGATCTGGTTAAGGAGCGTGGTACAGCTACGAAGAGGGGCTTTGATGTTGACTTCGGCGGTTAACCGAAACCTGGCCACTTTTGATGGGCCCTTTCAGTAAATATAAAATACCCCGCACGGGTGGGTACTTTACACCGGGGAGACAGTGTTTGTTGTTTGGTGCCTGGAGGTTTTTTTTTTTCTCATGCCGTAAGTCGGCAGTCTGTCGCGGGGCCAAGCAGACAATAATTGGCTCGATTAGTTTCACCCGATCGTAGGCCGTGTGTTGAACAGGGAAATTCGGTGTTAATTGGTGTTAAAGTTGGGAAAGCAAAAACAATAGCGCGCCCCGATCGTGCGGTCGCGGATCGTTTGGTGAAATGGAAAACACTTTAGGGCACCATAAACTGGTTCGTGTCTATTTATTTTTATTTCACCGGGAAGGGTATGAATCGCATTCATTTAGGAACAAATGAACGGAGTTTAACTATTTGCTTAAATTTGGAGGTTTTAAATGATGTACGATCGTGTTAATCTTCCATATAAAACAGACATGTTTGACTGACTCCATATTGGAACAATCCAATGATGGTGTTGGATGAATGTGAATGAATATCTCTGGATCTCTTAATTACGATATCTGATCAGAATCTTTAGATATTCAAGAATCATGGGACATTCAGGATCTTCAGAGAGCCATGATCTTAAGACATGCATGATCCTCAGAGATTCAAAATCTTAAAACATTCATGTTCCTCAGAGATTCATGATCTTCAGATATTCGAAATCTTAAAACATTCATTTTCTACAGAAATTCATGATCGAAAGGCATTCATGATCTTCAGATATTCCAGATCTTAAAACATTCATGATCTTTAGAGATTCATGATCTTAACACTTTCACGTTCTTCAGAGTTTCAAGATCTTAAGACAATCATGATCTTCAGAGATTCGGGAATCGTTTGAGAATAGTGTCCCTATGAATGACTCGCCCCAAAAGATTCATTACCCACAACACTAACCCTTTTGCAACTCGATCACTCACACAACCCCACCTAATGCTCGTGCGCGTTGTGTCACATTAAGGAGCATTAAATTTAATTTATACCCAACACACTACTCGACCATCAAATGGAAATTATTCTTCTCCAAGAGCACGGTCCCGTCGCAAGATCGCAGGATTTTCTTTCACTCCCCTACATTCGACCTAATCCTTACGCATTACCTCAGACCTCAGTGATCCGACATGAGACTTAAGCGACTGTCAACGGTCGGCATGTCCAACAAGCATCGCTGCCACCTTCCTCGGGTGACAAATGGGCGTCGGTGAACCGAACCGCAGCACATTTTTTTCTTTCTTCCAGCCGCATCTCAACACTCAATTGCATGGCGTGAAATGCACCCGTTAGCACCCCGGTGGAACACCCACCCGAAAAGCCCGCAGCAGGAAACTACGGCGCCGAGGCGCCGCCCGTACTGCATCCCCCACGGTGCGTACTGCACCGCAGGCAGAAGCGCCAGTGCGCTGTGGCGGGCTGAAAGAGTGTGGAAAGCGCGTGGAAAAGCGTGCAAGCGCGTGACGGTGGATTTAATGAGCTGTCAAGAGAATGGTTGCCGAGATCAACACCCGCAATCAAATGATCTTCTGGATCTCGTACCAGACGCGGGTGCTCATATGCTCGAGAGATTACAGTGATGCAGCGGTTGCAGAAGAATACGATCGTACGCAGAGGAGTTGTGGTAATTGTGATAGTTACTGTGGTACGATCGGATGTTTGAAATCATTTTACCTTAACGCACACGAAGTCACGAGCTCTAGCCCTTTTGTCCGCACTCTGTGACAGGAGGGGGATATCGTCTTGCGTTACACAAATGTCCCCGGCCCCGTCTACTTGGATCTTCTCCGCACTCCGTACACGGTTGAGGTGTTGTACACGGTAGTCTCGTTAGATTTATGGACGTGTCCAACACGGTCGACCACTTCCCGCACCAAACCCAGCCAAACGAAAGAGATTAAGACACATCCGACGTGCGACTGCTACGTCCCCTTCGTTTAGCATCAGCACGCAACCGAACGAAATGTCACCACCCGTTTAGTTAACGCATTCCGGACCGTCTTTAGCGGGACACGCTGTCACCCGGTTTGTTTCCAATGTCCAGCGCAGGTGGATAGCGTTTCCGCGAACTCCCCCACCCCGAAACACTCGTAGTTTGTCGCCCAAAACAGACAAGATCTTCCCGTCTAGCGTTGGATGGCGAAAGGTAACCACGTCCCGTGCGCGTATCACAACAAACGCGTATCCGTCTTCTGCCTGGCCGCACCGAAAGCGCGTTGATTATGCCGCATATAAATAGCTAATTTCTCGCATGCCTTAACCTCACAAAACGCCATGTGTAGTGTGCCCTCGGGACGAGTTTTCTGCCGCTGCCGCGTTTGCCTGGCATCATTGTTTTCAATTGCAAACCGCAACACTTATCGCATTGCCGCGGGGCCTTTATCCATCAATAAACCGTCTCCATCGGTCGCGTGCACACACAAACACACGACCGTGCACTCGAAGGTTTGACATGTGGGACTCCCTCATGGGACTCCCACTGCACTGGAGGATTCTGGACGGTACGAGCCAGAACAATACCAGCGCGTACCTTTTGAAAACCCTGGCCTGTCCTCGCACGGCACAAGACACACCCGGAGGCGTCTTGGACGTACGGAGTCGGAAAATTTATTCCCAAGCCCCCCAGGGAAGGGAATCACACGTGGCCACGAACCGACCGGCCGCGCTATCGCTTGCTGTTTGCACCCACCGGAGTGGTGGAAAAGGTGTGAAAAAGTGATACCCGGCACGTTTAATTATACACATCTCCAGCGAACACCGTCAGACGAAATTGTTCCGGTGCTGTACTGAGGGGGGAAAAACAATCATCGGACAGGAAGTGTCTGACGTAAGGTTCTACTCCAGACGATTGTTTCGATGCCTCTTTCGCTTGAAGGCAACGATGTGCCCGTTGTGAATCAGAATCATTTTTCCAATATTCTTTATTTCTTTCGCTATTCTTAAACCATTGATAAGACTTCTGAGATCTCCGTGGTACAATATAACAGATCCAAAGATAAAATCATCTCCAGAGTTCCCAGAGCGCAACTACCTGTTCCCGAACGAGGAGTCTTTCAACAACTTCTTCGACAATGAATGAAACGCTCCTTCTCTTTTTTTTAAATAAAACTCCTGCACCACTCCACGCTCACGTGTTCCTGGCCCGTGTGCCAATGGTCAGGTTGCTTTGAAGTGTTGTACTGCTTGTGTACATCGTAAAAACGGCACGCGGAAACCATCCCACACCACCCTTAACCGGTGCCGTATCGGTGTTTCTTTTTTTTTTGTTACTGCATCAAGCCAACCTTTAAGAAGTTGTTTGATTACCTTCCACACATTGTGAACTCAAACGCTCATGGAGCTGGCTTGCGGTACTGCTTTGAGGAAGGAAAAAAAAGAGTCACATGTAAGAAAAACAATCTCTCCCACATTTTCCAGCTTCCTCCCATCATCATCATCATCATCATCAGGCTCGTAATCATCATCCTCATGATCGGTGTGGATCTTTCGTCTCGATTTATGATAAACATTGCGTCCGCAAAAGGAAAACGATCGTACCGGCGGCACGCGCGTATTGAAGCAAAATTCATTTGAAGTCATAAACGACCTCTTCAACCCGCTCCACCTGCAAAACTTGCCTACCTCCCGTTCTACTGGGGAGCTTAACGCAATGAATGAAGCTGTCCCGAGATCACGAACTTCAAACGGTGATCGAGTAGCAAAGGGTTGTAGAGCCTGGACGACAGTGTGTGTGAGTGTGTTAGAGAGCTACAAATTTTATGAAGTTGAGGTGCTTCTTTCGTTGTTTTTGGAACACTTCGGCCCAAAGAGTTGGGATGAAATTTATAAACTAAACCAGTTCCTGACAGAAATTCTCGAGAAAATAACAAACGCTTCCACTCGCACTCGCTCTCATTCATTGATTGGCTTCGAATGCCGATGGAGAGCTGTCAATGAAGTTGGGGAAGTTATTCATTTCTTTCTACGCTCTGTTCGTCTACTTTTCCAGTCACTTTACGTTGGATGGCCCATTCCGGGGGTTTCTTCACCACGACATCTTTCTACTGGGTTTTGTGTCACTTGCATGTGGCCCACGTTGGACGTACCTCCATTTCGTACCATCTGGTGGCAAAATGACCCTGGGCAAAAGGGTGATGAGATAAAGCTGCAAAATCAGTGCGCTGGACGAGACGCAGTGCTGAGCAGTACTTAAGCCACTTGAACTCTTCATCGCAACTCGAGAGGCGACAGCCGTAACGAGATTCATCTAACTCTGATGGATCACCTTACCCCATACACTTCACGCTTTGAGTGAGAACTGAAACGAACTGAACGAAAAGTTCATCAAAAATCCACAACGCGTTGCGTAGGTGTGACGACAGCACTGTCAAAATGTCAAACGGCTGCAAACAACTGTCATTTGTCTAGCAATGGCATGGCCACAGGTGTGAGCAACAGTTTGCACACGTGCCACGCGCTTGGTAGCGTCGCATTTCTTCATTAAATTCTTGTGCATCACAAGCAGGAGAGTTACGATTTTGTTCCCAGCCAACGGCGTCCCAGTTATGGTTCTGTCACCCGATCATTAAGAAGATGAATCGTTTCACGATTTTCTGACAGATTCCCGACATCTCCGCACATCTCTTCTACAGTCCATTTGATCAGCATCAAGCTCGGCTCTCGCTACTCAACGGCTACGGCCAAGACCCATCATACCTGACGACCCTCGATTGCCTGCCATTGCCACCTGCCGGGTCAACGGATAAGCACTCTCCCGGCTAGTTCCACTGGTGGAGCTTAGAAATGAGATACCCACTTCAGTGCTGACAGTGCTGGAGACATTCGTGCCACAGAAGGATCCCGCGATCGTGGCCCCGCACGCAATGACACGCACACCGAGAGCCTCCGTATGGTATGGTGTAACTACACCGTTTAACGTCCCATCCAGCCCGTCCCAAGAATGCAAACAAATCATCGTTCCCCGGATGCCCAAAGGCTTAACGCGCAATGAATCGACAAATTTTCAAAACCACCTCCACCACCAGCCGGAGCACTTTTTTAATGCTCGATTTCAACGAGCAGAAAGAAGAATCTCGGAAAGGAAATTCCTGATCAGCGCAAGAGGAATAAGTTAACAATAAATATCAAATTTAAGAGGACCCTCGACGACACCCAATACTCCCGATCCTCCGTAACATGGTCACCGGGAGGGATGGTTTGGCTGGGCTGTGAAACGAGACCAAGCACGCTCGGGAAGGTTCAGTCCCGGACTTGAATGTCAAGATTATGCAAAAAAAAAAACCGATTCCAGGCTAGCGAGCGAGAGAGGCACATCAAGAAGGACATCCTGAAGGAAATGGTACACTTGGACAGTCGTAACGCGAGTGCATCCAGAGATGCAATTGTACGATCGTGATCGTTTGCCCTTTTTTCTCCCCGTAAACCGGGCAGGAAACGTTCAATAACCACTCGAATGGGACGGAATCCTGAAGGGACGAACGCTCGAACGGACGGAGGTAAAGGTGACCCACAAAAGTTGCCCTAGACATTTGGGCTGCACCGATGCAATGCTAAAGTGGGTTGAACGACGTTCTAGGAGTGGGTTGCTTCATGAATGGAACAATTTATTGGCAGTATATATCAACAGGGAGTGAAGATATTCGATGAGTGCTCTCAACAGGAACACCAACGAAGACGCTAGGTGATGCCTTTTCCAAGACTTAACAAGAAGATACGTTGTATGGACTCAGGGGAAGATCTTGTTGAAACGCTCAAGAATTTATATTTTTGAGTTATATTTTGATTAGAGAAGTATATTCTGTGAAATTTCTGATGTAAAACATATATCTCAGCAAGTCTTCCTGAAAATGACGTGTAGTTATGTCATCACTTCTACCGGGTCATTACCGTTAACGACTATGAACTTCGGAAGCTCAACGAATCCATTGCTCTCTTGTGCACCAGTTTCAACCTCTAATGAAATCCAATTACGCAGCTCCTAAAAAGAATTACCGAAAGAAGCTTCCGTTGCGTTCCGGTGCATCCACCCTATCCCTATCAATCAAACTGTCAGCTAGAAAATAACTGCCCACAAAAGGAATATTTATTTCGTTTCAATTCGACAACAGAACGGGCGGACAGAGCAGAAAAAAAATTAACGAGAAATATTTCTTCAAAGCACGAAACGAAGTCCGAATTCTCGACTCCACTCCGATTCCCAGATGACAAACAGTTTTTGCAGCACAGCTGTTTTTTCTTCGTTCTACCGGCACGGAACTGGTGTGTCTCGCTGTACGAGTGATTACCAAACAATATGCTCGTAAAGGTTCCTTAGCCTTAAGCTGCCCTGCATGATGGACGATATTTCTCACGTACCATTCACACCTGATCACCCCTGGTGTGGGATTTACTCGGCAAAGTGTTCGGCTCTAATCCTGGTAAATCATTCCATCAAAATCATTTAAATACGTGATCTTTCGACTCTATGTTGTGGTCACAGTCAATGACAAAAGGGACTCTCTTTTTTTGTATTTTGGCATATGTTTAAGAAACATTTCTGTCCCTAAATAAACAAATACATTTCGTTTTGCTATAAACGATAAACATGGAGTTGAAACTCCAAAAACCAACTTCCACAAGCTATAATTCAATGATTTCTCCATTATCGTCATCTAAATAATGGGCGATATTAGACGTAAAAATGGAATGAAAAATTTAACTGGCAATAAATTCTAAACGCACCCTTCGTAGTTCGACACGCCCTGCCCTATTGCACCCAAATCAACACCTCGTTACTCGTGCTGCTCGGCTAATTATCCGCTAACGGGCGGTTACACGCGCTATCGATTAGCCGTCACGCATCCGGGAACCGAGAAAAATCCATCCGGGGTTGAAAACATTTAGGAAACTTCCGTACCATCTTGACCGAAGCAAGTAACCGGTGGGAGGAATCTGTGAAGCGAAAATCGACACTTTGCTTCCGGACTGTTGTGTCCCGTTTCTTCCATTCGCCCGTGCCCTTCGTCGCTGTTGGCTTGACCTCACTTCACTGCACTGTTTGCCAAAACTGTTCCGCATCGGTACCAAGCATTCCAGCTCTCCTAATCCGGAACACGTGTTTTCGTCCGCTTTGCCTTTCGACGCGGAACGCGGTTTCCGAGTCCTGGCAGCGAGTGGCCTTCGGCACACCGTACGCAAGCAACCGGAAGAGCCTATCTTGTTTGCATACAAAGCCGCTAAATTCTCGCTCTTCGGGGTGCTCTTTGCGCTTGGCTTTTTGAATGCGTTTTTATGGTTTTTGTGTTGAAGAATTGTTGCCATCGGTCCTTGGTAGGGGTGTTAAGGATCGTTCTGTTTGTCTTGCTGGTTGCCTCCTGCGGCGAGTCAATGGACGACACTTTGACGACGGTTAGAAACGTCACGGTTTCTATCTGTGAAGTGTGCATTTGTATTAAAAATTGATTAAATATTTTAAGGACATACAGACAAGATCCAAAAATAAGTAACTATGGTTGAAGTTCTCCTGGTGTAATCTTGAATTTAGTACAGTATCAGTAACTCCAATATCAACTCTCTCCACATTCACTCAACAAACACCTCAAGTATATCCCGGGACTTGTTGTAATCTTGAATGTAGTACAGTGCCAGTAACTCCAATAACAACTCTCTCCACCTTTACTCTACAAACACCTCAAGTATATTCCGGGTCCTGATGTAGTTTAGAATTTAATGCATTCCCAGTAACTCAAATAACAAGTCTCTCCACATTCACTCTACAAACACCTCAAGTCTCATCCCGGGTCTCGTTTTATGTCATCCCAGTCATTTTGCGGGCCCTGTGGCAAACCGTCGAAAAGAAACTCAACCGTGCCGTCTTTCCAGTGGAGGATCAATCCCCTTGGAGGCCCAGGGCGGGAGTTTTAAAGGGGGCCCCATAATTTTCCTACGGCATTGTCGGTGTTAGGGAGGTGTACTTCAAACATGATTTAACAAACACCAGCAAAGTCTTGGAAAGAATGCTCCTTTGCGTACATCTCAGAGTCCTGTTGCGTAGCCCTGTAAACGGGCCTATTAAGCTAGTCTATATATAAACGTATGTATGCGCTAAGGAGGACCATAACGCCACTTCTTGGGTCACATTTTTTACGATTTACGTACATTTACGATTCCTGATTAGTCCAACGCCTTCTACGATTTTTCGCCTAAGGTACAGTTTTCAATCGGTTTACTTTACGGAAACAATCAGAGAAATTTCTTAGAAACTTGTTTCGCTCATGTTGATGTTTTAGGCGATGAACAACACAATTTTTTTCAGATTTGCGAAATCAGGAAAGCATGCTTTTCAAGAGGTGACACCTGCAGTGTGGAATAAATTTGCCCATCACTATTGCTATTGCATACTATCAAACCCGTGAGAGCGAACGCTAGTGTACGGAAGATGGATGAAACGGAAAGCATCCTTCATCTCGCTCAAACTTTCCATTAGCTGGTACGAAATTCCATACAAAACCAGCTGTTTTCCGATTTCCGATACCAGGAAAGCATCCATGGAAGAGGTAGCACCTTGTACAGCAATTTTGGTCGAAAACCGCAGAAAGGTATGCAATATTTAAACACTAACTTTTCATACAAACCAGCTGTTTTGAGATTTCCGATACCAGGAGAGCATGTCTCTCAAGAGGTGACCCTCAGACACTCAGGCACTCAGTCACTCATGAGTGACCGGCACTCATGAGTGACCGGCACTCATGAGTGACCGGCACTCATGAGTTACCGGCACTCATGAGTTACCGGCACTCATGAGTTACCGGCACTCATGAGTGACCGGCACTCATGAGTTACCGGCACTCATGAGTGACCGGCACTCATGAGTTACCGGCACTCATGAGTGACCGGCACTCATGAGTGACTGAGTGACTGAGTGCCTGAGTGTCTGAGGGTCACCTCTTGAGAGACATGCTCTCCTGGTATTGGAAATCTCAAAACAGCTGGTTCGTATGGAAAGTTAGTGTATAAACATTGCATACCTTACGGCGCAGTACCAGGAGCTACCTCTTCCGTGGATGCTCTCCTGGTACTATACATTCGGAAACTCGTAGTTTTCGAAGAAATTTTTCTCGATCAACGGAAAAGTTAGTGTTTAAACATTGCATACCTTTCGGCGGTTTTCGAGCAAAACTGCTGTACAAGGTGCTACCTATTCCGTGGATGCTCTCCTGGTACTATACATTCGGAAATCCTGATGCAATTTCGTTCATACTTTAAAGTAACAAAGTCGATATTCTTCTCTGCATTTAATTTATCACATAGAAACAAATGTTTTATATAACCAAGGAAGATATTTTTGATCAATTTTTTACCTTTTAAATTATTTGTTTTCGCTATAAATTAACCCTGCTGTCAAATTTTCAAAAATCGCACAACCGGCACAAATTTTTTGGGGCCCCCAACACGGCGAGGCCCTAGGCGACCGCCTACTCCGCCTACCGTTTGATCCGCCGCTGCGTCTTTCTAAACCATCTGCAAAGCATTGAGACATCAAACGCTGTACCGGACCCCAACAAACTTTACGGTCACCAATCAAGATGCTTCTCCATTTCGCGCCGGGTATCGCGTTCCAAAGTATCCCGTCAATATAATTACAACCCAACGCAACCTGCCGCCCAACAACGTAAGTGAGTGGGGCAAAACGCTCCACTGAAAACAAAGCTACTGGGCAAACTATTAATTGCACCGGGAGGAAAACTCGTGCAGTTGTGGAATTTTGTGGACAAAAGGGATACGAACCCTCAAAGGAGTGTTTGCCCGCACTGCACATCGACTCGAGCAAGTTGCTGTTTATGTGCGGCACTGAAAGTCCAGGTCCGGTGTTTACAAAATTATTATACAATGCAATCGGTAAACAACGCCCTCGACGTCTTCCCTCACGACGTTCACCGTTCCAAGCTTCCATGGGGGTGATCATCGTGCGCGGGGTGCAGATTTCTGTTACCATCGGAACCGGGACCGGGTTTTGCTTGCACTCTACGGCACTTCAGAGGAATAAATACGGCCCCGGGTGCAACGACGCTTGATTGAGGTTAAAATATAGTGAAACAGCGGTCCAGCAAACACACCGCCACGGCGCAAGCTGCCTTGTCCTTGCGTGTAAGCAAAGCGCCGATTCTCACACCTCGGTACGCCTCGCTGCAGTTGCATTTTTGCGCACCACCTCATTGGCAGTTTGGCACATTTTTCATCGCCCGCTCGGCTGTGTGCCGCCAAACCCCACCGGGAGGGGCGTTCGGTTGGTAACGCATCGGTTGCTACATTTTCCCAAACCGAGCGCCATCAAAGGGACGGAAAGAAGTCAACCAGCAACATCAAACGGTTTGCCTGCTTAGAAGGTCTTTGACGAGGGCGCGAGTACTTCTAACAGTTTTTTTTCCGTTTCTTTCACTCTTTTTGGGAGCAACTCTGGGAAGTTATCCAACAACAACATCAACAACAACGAAAAAAGAGTTGGAAACAATTACCATATGCACATCGTAGAATGGAGCAGTTTGAGAATAGAGTTTCTTCTTCCCAAATCCCTCTGCTTATGCCTCCCAAAACTTCCGCCCAACTGACCAACTGCTATCCAAAACGCTGAACGATGATTCACTCGATGATGAATGGAGCCGAACTCCCGGCACAAAGAACGGAGAGTCACTTCGTTGGCGAACTTCCCCACATCTTCATCGGCCTTTACCTTCCCAGTGCGTGCGCACTTTAAGCCGAGTACGCGTCTGAAGATCATGATCAGATCGTGATCATGATCGTCTCACCGTCCATCCACGGTACAGGCAAAAATCTGCTCCTTCACAGGCGAAAGTAGCTCTTGATAGTGCTGAACAATCAAAAATCAACGACTCTTTTGCGTTGGTGAGTCTGGCCTTCGGGGACGGAATGGACGGAAATATTTTCCCACACTAATTTTTAATTCCAACCCGAGCTTCGCTTGCCCGGGATCCCGGTCCTTCCACCGTTTGCGAAGCGGTCGTGTCATTACGGTGCGCTGTATTCCGATTCCCACAGGTACTTTGCATACCTTTCCCTCGTCCAGCGTGCGCCCGGTGCAGTTTCCAGTGGGCAATGAAAATATTTTTCTTCATTTTCTCGTTCCATTATTGTGAAGCGGCAGCCGATTTCCATTCTGTGTGTGCGTAGCTGCGTACATTGTTGCAGTCGTACGGTAGTGCCGCTGATCGGGCCGGGTACCGTTATCGCGGATTCTGACCGATGACGGGTGGATGATAAATAGCGGGTTAGAAGGTTTTGGTTTTGATTTTCAATGATTTGATTCGTTGTGGAACACCCGGAAAAAAGGTTTTAACCTTAGTGGAGTGTCCTACGTCAGCAAAACCTCTGAAGGAATTTGAGCAGGAAATAAAAAAAATTTAATCAAATTGTCTTTTCGGATCGTAAATGCAATTCTTCTTTTATTAACTTTATTAACTCTTTTACCTAACTCTCATTGACTAAAGCTGCTGCACACTCTTAATATCTGTCGTATTCAGTATTTAGACTTAATGGAGACAGTAAGCCTCTGAATGTGCGCGTTTAGACGAAAGTCAACAAAAACATAGCAAAACGCTCATGTTGTCTCGTTAAAAGAAGAAATAGAATCTAGAATATCACCTCACATAAGCTCACAAAAAATAGTAAAAAATGAATTTATTCTTCGCTTTTGGTCTCTAAAAGTCATATTTTGCCTATATTCGGCAAGTTCTACTTCCTGGTACAGTAATCTTTTGATTGGTGAAAATTATAGTGGCCGCATTTTTAATTGTAAATCAATATTTTTTACGGAATTTTGCATAAGTTTCCTGTCATGAAATAATCCCTTATCTAAGAAGGCTTAGGCTTTCGGATTCAAAAAATCGCCTTAAAGATGGCTGAAAAAATTTTAAATCATTCTCTCGTTAATCATAAACTTATGATAATCATAAACTATCATAAATTACCGTTAATGTACTGGATGATTTAAAGCTTTTTACTATAATCTTACAATTTTAAGGGTAATAAACGTGTAATAAATAAATCTTTCATACATTCATTCTGGTGATTTATCCTATTCGAACTTCGAACGAAATAATTTTACATTAATTTACAGTTCCTTTGAGGTAAGAAGTAAAAATTGCTCGCGCTTTCAACCTCTTCAACTTACCTTTGGAGTTTAGCTGTTATGAAAGACAAAATTAATTGATTCTTTTCAAACTGTGAACTTTTAACCTTATGAATCTCCCATTCGAACTTGTGTTATGTTACAGCTCGGAAGACTCCACAACTATTAAATCCTGTGCATTAACACCGTCACTAGCATCCTTCCCCAGGACAGCTGCCATCAAAGCGCGCCGCCATACGCGACCGTACTGACGTATCGACGCATCCTAACGAGCGTAACAATCAAAATACGAGCACCCGATCGATCCAGCGGAAGCCACATATCAACGGAACCACTGGCTAAACGGCACTCATTAGGCAGCGCATTCTTCGGGAACGGGACTCCGGTGGGGGAGGGGGCGAAATAACTTCCAAATTTATGTGACAGGTCGGAAAAGGACCTTCTTCCTGAAACGAGACGCGTAACACGTTTCGATCACGCCAGACAGTCTGTCGCCTGCAAAACGGCCCGTTTCGTCCATTAGCTCCGCAGCGACGATCCGGCCGCGTCCTGTCATCGGGCATTTTGTTGTTCAATATTTGCGTTCACACCAGCAGCAGAAATGTGATCCTCCAAACAAACCGAGTTGCTTCTTCCTTTCCGTTCCGCTTTACGTCACAACAGTAAGGATCATGCTGCAGAGATCAGCAGCATCGCGTCCTGGTCGGGAGCGGGCTTTTCACCGTTTGCCTTCGCGCGTATTCGTCCGTGCCGAAACGTTTGCTTAGGACGCGCACAGCTCCCGAAGGCGAACACTTCCTCTCTAGTGCTATCCAAATGCAATAAGTCAACAGTGTCAGTTGGAATGGCTCAAGAGCGTACTTGAGCTGCTGCTGCTCAAACGTCACGCAACCATTCCACACTAACCTACGTTGGGACTCGATCGCCCAAAAAAAAAAAAACGGACACCTCCCGCACAGGTTTTCCATTCCACGGCACTGGCAGCACTATTGACATTCCCACCGAAACTGATCACACTGTGGAATGTGATCGGTGTGATCCTCGTCTAATGTTTGGAGGATTTTTTTTCCACGTGAAGTAACACTATTTGTGACTCTTCCCTGTTACTCCCCTTAAACGGGAGGGAAAAACCAATAGATTTCCTCGCTAGCTTACACTGGCTGTATTTATTATTACAGCAAAGGTATGTAAATGCTTCCGTATTGTGGGTTGAAGTTCAAACACAACCTCAGATTTATGTTAAACAAAAATTGTAATGCTTAAAAACAAAATCAAACCTTCACCATCGAGCTGAAATCAATTCATTAATGTCACCACCCCAAACAGGTGATCCCAAACACCCTTTGTTGAGGCTATCTTTACTAACCCCGAACTGTTACGCGAAGGGTGGGGAACTCGTTTTGGGACAGCACAAGCTAAACAAAACATTCTCAGCAATGTTTCAATTTGAAACGGTTTGTTTTGTTTTCTTTTCGCTCTTTAATGATTATCGCTTTTTATCATCCAGCAGCCTACATGTATACCATCGGAGGGGTATACCGCGAGAGGTGGAATGCGTGCACCAGCGGGCTAGGCGCGAGCACCCACGGACACAGACGGCGCTGGTTTCGGGTGGGTCGCAACATTTTGCTGATAGCTCCCCGACGAATATCCAAGGAAAAACAATAAAATTGAAAATTATACACCTGTTTGCTGCCGGCGAGAGGCGGGTGGCCCCCGTTTGGGCTTTCGGGGGAGGGTGGATAAATATTTGGATTAAAAACTCGATACTCGCCAAACAATAATTACATTTTACCCATTTTACGCTCAGCCGCGGAACGAGCAGCCCGGGTGGAGAGTGTTCCAATCGACATACATACATAGTTTGTGTGGTGGAAAATTATGCTAAAAAGGAGAAAAAAACTGATCGCGAAACAAACGGGCAGAGAGAGAGAGAGAGAGAGAGTGGATCAATTGTGCGAATGTCTGTGGTCGCATGGACAACTGCGGGAATGTTGATTGATATCGCGTAACATAAATCTATCAACAAAGGGAAGGGACACTGTACAAAAAACTGTTCTACTTTAAGTTAGTATTTAAGTGTATGATGGGTTTGTCGAGCAGACATTCGAGCACTTTTCCCAAACACATCCTTTGTGTTCCGTCTTCATCTTGTTACAAGTGCATCGGCCTACTACAGTGCCTAACAAAGCTTTACGCTATATGAAAAGAAAGTTTTACGTAAAAGTTTTATTAGAAACTATCAAAAATCAATGTACATGAAACATTAAATCGGAAGTCTGATAATAATGGCAGACTGGTAAAAAAAATGCCTTAAATTTTTTTTATATTGTTTGCTCTAAGGTATATCAAACAAACGAGAGATCTAAAATACGTTTGTTTCGAAATTCGAATCACTTAGTGAGCGATATTTTACTTTGAGATGCGAGCAATCGTACTCTACATCGAGGCAGAACGTTGCCTTCATATGTATGTTTTTCATTGTGATTATTTTTCCATGACTTTACGTGACGCTTAACAGTTTCTTTTACTTCAAATTAGATCTCAGTCCAGTGTTGAACATAGCGAAAAGTCTAAGAATTACCAATTCATACCTGGCCGGGTGTAACAACGGGGATCTTTACCTTTAGTATGGAAGAAGAGTGAATTGGTCTGAGGTTGTAGCTGAAGTATTTGGAAAATTTTAGCCCAAAGTATCTTCCGTGGGACTGCATGAAGAGATGTCCAATAAAAACACCTCAGCATAACCCACAGTATGGAAGAAACAGTACCAGTAGTAAGCAATCGAAGAGTTACACGACCAATTTTCGCAGCAACAGCCAGAGATGGAGAAGATCGAAACGTCTACAAGAGATATAAAGAAGAACTTTGGAATGTGAGTGAAAGGTTTAGGAAGATTACTCCTAAAACCTTGCAACTGATCGTGATCGTGACAGTAATAACCCTCGTTACATAGTTACATGCAGTAACGAGGCTCCGGTAAGGCAACCGTTTCTTTTATCAAAACAATCCCAGCAGACGTACAGTCATGTTACCCACTGTACGACACGTTGCAACTCAATAGTTGCTGCTGGTGCATTTGTTTTCCCACCCGCCAATGAAGCATTGGCCCCGTTATTCTTTCTGACACTTTTCTCGACTTTTCGCGTACCAACACCTCCACCATTCGCCGCACATTTTCCTTCCCCCTGACCAATCGCTCAAGGGCTTTCCACCTGTTTTCGTGTAAATACAATCTAATTAATTGCTTCCTTCATCGAGGATACTTTCACACTCTCTTTCTCGCTCTCTCGCTCTCTTTCTCTTACTGTTCGTTTCACACGTGTGTCTATACGCGCAGCATGATGTGGAGAGTTGTGAAGTGAAAATTGAACCACACCAAACACCCGCTTAGTTGCAGCAGTTTCCCTCCAGGCATCTCCAGTATCTTACGCGTGGTGGTGGAACCAATTGTTCGACTAATAATTTATTACCCAACGAAATCGTGCCTCACAACTGGACATTACTTAGCAACTGGAAATACGCTCGCAAGCCCTGCCGGGTCTACACGTATTAATTATGATGCTAGTGAGAGGTACGATGAAAAGCTGATTTATAATTTTTCTGACCAGTAAAGAAGCGCTAGAGAGAGAGAAACAAAACCCCACAGCGTTAAATTTCAACATTTTTCGCAAACAAAAACTCTTTTCGTATGTAACACTCGCACGACGTCCGTATTGCTCTAATCAGTTCACAGTCCGGTAAATACCCGACGTATTCGAGCACGCTGTAGGTGACAATCATTAACCGACTTCTTAATACCCCTGGGAAAGTCCTGTGGACGAGTTGCTCGTCCAACGTCCAACACAGGACGACCAAAAACCGCAAAGTCAATATGTTAATCCTTCACCATTTCGTTTCCATCCTCTTCCATCTACCCACATCACCCAATGGGCTTTATCTTTCCCTCGACCGACTTCACCGCACACCCTGCCCCTCATTATCCTTCGCGCAACAGGATGCGCAGGAGCCACGTTTCTGGATTAGCAGCCGCATTACCGTCTCGAGGCACCCGGAGAAGAAAGAGTTGGAACGGCGGGAAATGCCCGGTAAAACCGAATGCCACCACTCATTACACCAGCGAGACCAATCGCTGGAATATCCAGGTCCGGTTCGTGCTGTGTCGCTGAACCGCACCGGACCATCCCTTAATCCCTCTGTTTCGCCAACAACTTTCGAAGTTTGCTGTCCCGTCGTTTATCAACCGATTCCATTCGTTCCGGCATCGTTCTATAACTTTTGGGCTTTCATTCAAACTCACGTCTCACGCGGATAAAGGAACGGATTTTGGGATGTTGCAATGTGCCTTGATCTACCATATGAAGGCGCTTTACACGCTTGCGGTCACGAACGGATGTCACACCGGATGATTGAATCGTTTTGGATGTGATTGTTTCTAACCTATTCAACGAATGCGTAATCTTTATCTGAAGGAGTATTCCTCATTCTTCACTTGCATCTTAATGTTACAGTATTGTTCAACTTACAAAGCTGTAAATTTAAGTTCTGCTCGCAGCGCGCTTTGCCATAAACCGTTGGAAAGATTTCAGTCGCCATAATGATACGTGCAACGGGTTGTTCTATGAGTGAAATATTTCAACGAAATATTTCAACGTACGCAGCCAAACCGGTTCAAATGCATTGAATAAAAAGATTTTGATGCTGATTTGTTTCGTTTGTTGAAAAATCGTTTTTAAAATGTATTTCTAGTTGTACTAGCAATTATTATACAACAGAAGAATTCCAATAATTCTTCCCATCAAATTTTTAAACATATACTTTAACGATTAATAATATTTATATGATCATGTAAGTATGATTAATAATATTTTAAATTTATTTGTAATGGGATTTTTAGACAAATCATTAAACGTAAAGAAACAGTAAATCCCATCCCAACCCATATAGAGCTATTGAATTGCAATTTTTGCTTACTTAATTACACCATACGCATATTTGTAACACATTTTGTTAAGTGTATTTATCAATAACACGCAAACAGGAATTTTAATACATTTCTTGGTAATGCCTTATCAAACAATTACAAAATCTGGATAATGTCTTGTACAGACCTTACTATAAAATAGAATTAATATGTGATTGTCGTACATTAACTTCCATTGCATTCGTGCTTAATTTTTCATCACCTGTTGAATTTATAAGAGTTAATGCAATAATGTTTGCAGGATTGATTCTAGTTATTCTGAATAGCTCTATAAATACAGTTCTTACGTATTCTTCATTTCTTTCACATCTTTTTGATCCCACTCGAATAATATTTTACTAAACAGATTCTTGAGAATGTTTCTAAAGTTTACTATATTTTCTTAAATAATTTCATTGAAAAACAGGTCTACCCACATACGCAGCCATTTTTCTGTAACGCCTTTTTTCCCACCCCATGTGTATGTCTTCCATTGTATCTCACTCACTCGCTTCGTTTCCCTTTCTGTCTATCTCTCTCTTTCTCTCATTCACCTGCGTTCCATTATTCACATTCAAGATGGCCGACCGGGTCTCACCTGGGCCATCATCATCGTTCGCCATGGCGATCATCGCGGGTTTCAGTACGGCGCAGCCAGATTAAGATGGTTGCTATGATGGTGGTGATGCAAATGATGGGGCGCATGCGAGTGATGCCCGGGATGGTGATGCGTTTGCAGGTGAGCATGAGGATGATGATGGCCACCACCGTTTAGGTTGTGTTGATGCAGTTGCCCTGCAGTGCTCGAGACCGTTCCACCGCCCGGTGAGGTTCCATTGGCAAGCATCGAATGGCCGACAGTTACGGCGCCGTACACGTCCGCTTTACAGTCCATCGAAGGGCCTTCGCTTTCCGTCACGCCACTTCCAACGATCACAACGCTCGTTTGTGCTTCATTGTTGCCCGCCATTGGGCCCGAACTCGCAAGGATCATGGAACCCAGCGTTGGGGAGCCGCCAGTGTTGTGGGATGGTGTCGTGCCCGCTGTTGACGATCCGGTTGGTGTTGAGGAGGTCGGAACTGAGACAGGTGGAGGCGCCATTTGTGAGAGAGAGGCTATTTTTAAACCTGTAGAAAGGATGAGAATGGATTATTATTATTATTTAAAAATTCGTTAATTGGGCACCCTTACGTCTAACCTCAAGCGTCAAACATATTCAATGAATCAACAAGTTGTTCCGATTGCAAAGCAACCAAGAAACCTTTTTTACGTTCTATTTCTCATTCAACACCCTGCAACGTGCCCTACAACGTTTCTCTTAATGTTACTTGTCTCCAAACTTTTGAACGATTAGTTTTCTTTGCCGTTTCTCTTGTTGCTTTTTTGTTGCTCTTCACCCACTTCCTCGTAGCTAAAGCGTATTGAGTTAAGAAAAAAATCCCCGACCAGTGCTACAAACACGTCGACATAAGCATTAATGGAGTGAGCATGGCGTGGCACACAATCGAGGAGTGTGCCGCCCCGTCTCGCACTACTCTCCACCACCCCACGACCGTGGCCACAAATTTTGTCTACCGTGCATCGTAAATCAATAATCTTAATCGCAGCTAAAACGATACTTTCAACAGCTCTTAACCCAACCTCAACGCCACCACGGACAAATCTTTCTTCACACGTGTCACGATCACGGTCGGGCTAAGTCGAAGGCCAGTTACAGTGTGTGTGTGTGTTTGTCGTTCGATCGGGATTGTGTGTGTTTTTTTCTCTCCTCCGGTCGAACATCTTCAAGTGGCCAATTAATTCTAGCTCAACCCAGCAGAAACACCACAGAACACCCTACGATCCCCTGTGGAGTGATGAACGTGATACAAGAAATTATTGTTTCCTGGCCCGCCTGTGTTGGGAGTAACTTTATCCCAACGACTCCTTCGCTTCGATTTTGTTGCTCACTACTTGCGATCGTAAATCTACAGATTGGCCTTAAAACAGGGTAGATTTTTTAATTACACTTGCAATGAACAATGCCGAAGATTATTCACCACACTGGGGCAGGGATTTATGACGGGTAGTTTTTTTTCCTACGGTCTCCAAAACTCCTTTAGTGTTCATTCTGCCAGGCGTTGCTTTAATCGACAGCCGAATAACGAACGATCGGTAACGTGACACCTTCAGCCAAACACAGGCGAGAAAATCGACCAGCTGGTCGATTACAGTTTATTGGAACATCTCAATGGCCATACAATGTCTACAGCGTTTGTACAGTGATCATGCGTTCGAAGATTGCTGACATAAAGAACTGTTCCCCACTTAGGAATAACTTGTCAGAACTGTTTCCAAATGTCGCATACGAATAGACTACAATGTGGAGTTAAAAAGACATTCTTTAACTTCTCAAATGCTGTTTCAATCTAGAGTTTGGCCCTTCGGGTGTTAGTTGAGACATTTAGAGGCAACTATTCTTCTCATCTTTCTAATCTTTAGGCATAAAAGGCTTTGACGGTTTTTATATCTGGAGGCGAATCCAATTTTGCTTTGGTTTAAGCGTACCTTAATTCGACAGTCGATGCCTAAGCTAGCGTACACAGACAGCATTAAATAACATTATCGGTTAATTAATATAGTATAAACATTGTAACGTAACTCCTTTCGAAGTTATTCGGAGCAAACAACTTGTACAGTTTGCCGTCCTGGACCCTATCTGGAGATAGCTCACTGCGTTCAACAGAAGCCTCTGTTCCAACCAAACAACAGCGTACATACAGATGGCAGAGTACAATTAAAACCACGACCTGTTCACTTAATGGTTAGAACACAATTACCACTTATTTTATTCTCCCAAAGCCTATTAAGGGCCCCTAAATGACCATCTTTGGACGGTCTTTGGAAAATTCGCCTCTACGTTGCAACACTTTTGTAAGGACGAAAAACGTAAATAATTGTTTATCTAACTGTCGAAAAAGTTCCCACGGCTACTTGTTAACTTACTCTATATGCATCGGCCTGTATACTATATAGACTTTGTATACTTCAATCAATAGGTAGATCAATAGGTAAGATCATTGAAGTGCTTTAACTGAGTAGGCTAGACCAGAACATCACATTTTATGAATGACAGTGCTGCAGTGACTAAAGAAGATCGAGGGGAAAAGTTACTTCATCGGTTCCACTGGTAGATCGGAACAATCGATCCAAGAAACACATGGACAAAATGGACATTGGAATTCGATTGTTTTCCTCGTCAGTCACATTTCAATAACCCCCAACAACATCTGCGATCTGAGGATTGACTAAAGGTGCTTTCAGGAAGCCTAACAGATGACGTGGGCTATTCGATAAACTGTGTAGGTGACGTGTTTTTTATGTCTACCACCAACACAGAATTGACATTGGCGTAACTTGCCTCATGTTGCCCACGAAAAAGATCCTTATGTGGATATTGATCAGTGGAAAGGTATTTTACTTTCGGTGATTTGAGACATGGTCAAAGGACTAAGCGAAATTGAGACTATCATCATTAAGACCACGAAAGAGTACGAGACCTGAAGGCAATCAAAAACATAACCAGTAGGAACTTTCATCCAATAATGTTGAAGCCTAAACAAAGAGGGACATACAATCCTCAAGATCCCGAAAATCATTCCATCATTTTTTTAGAAAATTAAATGATGTCCTGTGCTTATATTTAATTTGTTTCTTCCTTTATTCTTTGCATAGTTCTATAATCTTTGCATTAACTGATAAACATATTGCATAAATCATAGCAGTAATGTTATAATAAACAAGAATGTTATAATAAACTTATCCCTATTCTGAATTTATCAAAAACATCTTATTTCCAACACTCACCAGCATCGAGTCCGTACGGTGATGCCGCATTGGTGAACGCGTAATTGCCATACTCCAGCACACCCGCTCCGGTCGTTTGCTGTCCGGGCGATCCCGGCGTCTGTAGCGCCTGTTCGTGCAGCGACGTGTGGGTTATCTTCGAATACTGGCTCAAACCATCCACGGCCGGATAGTGCCAGGAAGTGGTACCGGTTGCCGATGAATGTGTCTCCGGATAGCCACCCGTTTGATGTCCTCCACCTCCACCGCTGCCACCACCTCCGCTGCTACCCGTCGGTCCTTGGCCGATGACCGACGCGGGAGGTGGAATGCTGGCATAGTCCGCATAACCACCGTACGGTTGCGACAGATAACCGCCGGACAGTTCGGTCAGCTCGTACCCGGTGTTACCGGCCGGATAGAAGGCACTGCCGGCACCGTACCCCTTCAGCTGCTGCTTTCGCCGAAAGCCACGCGGGCGGCGCCGTAAGCTACCCTCGTCCTCGAACATATACTCGGCGGATGCATCGATCGTCCAGTAGTGACCCTTGCCCGGTTTGCCACACTCCTTCGGCAGCTTCTTGAAGCATTCGTTCAGGCTGAGATTGTGTCGAACCGAGTTCTTCCAACCGTTGTACTCTCCGTTGAAAAATTCATACCTGTGAAGCATTAGAGAAGCCTTGCTTGTATCAAAAAGGAGCTGTTTTGTAGCAATATTTCCTACACACAGAAAACAAGCGAAACATATCAGTAAACTATTGGACTGACAAACGGTTCCCATCAATAAAACGGGAATTTAGACCACCCGCGACTTTGCGTCACATGCGCTCTGGGCGAATACGAAATGTGTTTCACAGTTGTCTGTCGGAGGAGAGAAGTCTGGAACCAGCCAAAAATAGACATCAATATTCGCACGTAAAAGAGTTGTCAGATGATGTCATTCAGACTGTTTCCCGATTCAACTGCACAATGAACCCGATCTTCAAGGTGATCCTCAAACTTTTGCCCCCAGAAGTACTCACTTCGATTGCAGATACTTGTAGATTTCACTCAACGTTCGACGCCGGTGCGGTGAGTCCTTGATCGCCATCACGATCATGTTGATGTAGCTAAGCTGTGGCTTCTCCTGCCGACGGCCTCCGTTCGGTTTCTTCTGTCCTTCACCACCTCCACCACCACCGGTTGTTCCATTTCCCGTCGTGCTGCTGAGCTGTTGCTCACCACCACCGTTCGTTCCATTGCTGGTGCTGGTTCCACTTTTCCGACTGGCATTCGTGCCACCGGTGGAACTCGCCACCGAGACCGGAGGAGTGATCGATGTGGAGCACGGTGATCCAAGATGGGACACCGGTGATACGGATGTGGATTTGGGCAGGTGAAGCGACACGTCCGCTATCGTTATGTGGCCACCGCTTGTACTGCTGGTCGCTTGTACCGAATGCTGCTGGCCACCGCCCATCCCGACGGCGTTGTTCTCGGTGCGTTGGCTCGTGCAGACACTACCGACGGAATCGCTCAGACCGCCGGATTCGTGCAGCTGTTGGTGGTGCGCGTGCAGATGATAATGCTGCGTGTGGTGCTGTTGATCCTGATGTTGCTGATGCTGCTGATGTTGCTGATGTTGCTGTTGCTGCACTACGAACGGATTCGTAACGATCGTGGAGGAAGTTGGTGACACATTGCCAGCACTAGCGCTGCTGCCATTGCTGCGTGACCGTTGCTGCCCCACCAGCGATCCGATCGCCAGATCTCCTCCGTAGCTCATCATTACCGAGGGAGAGCCCGCTCCCATCGATTCCCCGGACAGTTTGAGCGTATTGATCGAGCTTTCCAGCAGGTAGGCACCGGGAGCGCCACGGAGACATTCCGCGCCCGGTCCGGCACTATCCCCCGCAGGCAGCTCGGGATCGTTTATCTGCGAGATAAGGTACGGCGAACGGTGGTTGATGTAGTAGGAGGGCAGCTTGTCGAACGCATGATGGGGATGATGGTGATGATGATACATCGACGATATCTTGCCACTGTCACCTTCGAGCTTTAGTTCCAGGCTGCCCGGATACGCCACCGCACCGATGCCCGGCGGCGATACGTTACGGTCGTCCATCTCGTCCTTCACGTCGATACCTTGCCCGTGCTGCTGGTGCAGGTGATGATGCTGATGGTGAGGTTGGAAATGGCCGTGGGCCTGCGGGTGATGCGACACCGGCTGGACGTGATGATGAAACGAAGAATGGTGATGATAGGGGTGGGTCATCATTGGACCACAGTTCCGTCCGTCGTCCTGTTGCTGCTGCAGGGCCGGATTCTCTATGATGTGCGCGGAAGCCATTACGATGTTTGACGAAAGAGGGCGATAGTGGTAACCACCGGAAGGATTACTACCACCACCACCACCAACGATAATCCCTTGCTCCTCACTAGCATCCACCATGGAAGAAGCCGTTTCCATATGTTCTTCGGTTTTAATCATACTTGAGGTACACTCCTCTATCACTGATCTCTGAACCTTTTCACGGTACAATAAAATCACTTCAACTCTTTGGTGACACTCACAAGAACCTTCGCATTACAATATTGAACATTCAACTATTTCACTCACTTTTGCACCGATTTCTTCATCACTCGAACTCGCTCGAATCGATCCGGGCTTTACACTCGTTCAGCACTGAGCCTGAGTGCCCCCGGCGTGCTCTGTTCGAAACGCGCGCGCGCGCTCACGTCAAACCATTGGTATCGTCTTGCAACCGAAGCCAATCCACGACTAATCCACCCGTCCGCACTTGACGACGCGTAATGATCGACTAATTTGAGAAATCCTTTTCCGAAAAAACAAAATACCACCGCCCAAAATGTAAACAACGGACGGACGCCCGACCGACCGACCGACCGACCGACCGGCCGGATCGAACACCATTCGGGTCCCGTTGCCTCGCGATGCCCTGCCGTACGTACAGACCACCCCGTCGGTTTCAGGGGCCTCTGCCCTCTGCCTTTCGGCTTCCAGACGATCGAGCTGCCAAAAGGGAACGATCGCCCGCTCAAGCGTTTGCCCTGCCCTCTCGTTCGTCTCTCTGCCATGCCGGGCCGCTTCTTCTGCCACACAGCTCAACTCAACGGCACAGCATCTCCAGAACGATTCGCCTGCCGGAAGGCGGTGCTCGCTGCTCGGTGCTTTGTTTCACGCATCGTTTGAACCCATCAATGTAACGCTATACCATTTTATTACGCTTTTACGAGCTGCATTCACACATGTGTCCAGCCTGGCTGTGGTGAGGAAGCCTTCAACAGCCTCATTATTAGCATGAATCGCATTTCGTAAATTTGTAAAACTAATTCCCACTTAAAGGCGTCTTTAAAGCTTCTACCTTAGAACTAAACTCACAAAGCCATTCGTAGTGCCTGCTCCAGCAAGGGTTAACTTCTGCCTTTCACCCTGCTCAGCGTGCTTGCTTTTGCTTTGCCATTTTTATTTTTAATTCCCGCCAGTCTGCCATTGCTGCGTTGGCAATTTCTGCCCGGCGTGAACCGTTCCCAATTCCACAAAAACGCAACGCCATTCGCTCGCGGCAAGACGTCGGCTATCGTCGAGATCGTGATCGGGCTTAATTTATCTTTCCTGCCCGGTGCCGTAACCCGCGCCCGGGAAATGATCATCATCGTCGGCAGCTGGTGCTCGGTGCGTTTCTGCTGGTGGAAAACCCGTTTGGAAAGACAAATAGCTCGATTTAATGGATGGTATAGGCGGCGATTTGCTAACCCCGTGAACGTATAGGTGTAGACAGTCCGATGCTGCATATTGTGACGCTTCCAAGAGGCCAGCAGATACCGAAGGTAACCGGTCAATACCTTTCCCGAAACAATTGCCCAGGCACGCTCAAGCTGGAACCCATCCAACCCAGACAACCCCGGGGCTGAAGATGCGCACCCCAGACAGGACAGTCGCACTGCGCCGAAGCCGCAGCAGCCGTTTCCATTCGAAAAAGGCGGAGCTAGCGCGTTGTTGGATCGATCGTCGCCCACATTCACGTTCCGACTCTCCCCCACGCCGCAAGATTTACTGACAGCAGCATCCGAACCGCGCGGAATCTTCGTAAGAAAAGCACAATCAATCAACCCGGCATCACGCCACGGTGCACCAATCGCGTTCGTCTGAATTGAGTCCAACGGTCGGTAGAAAGGGTTCGCCCTTCCTTGCAAATGTCCTTCGCACATTAGTTTGGGTTCGGGTGGTTTTTTTTTTGTACTGCGAAGCCATTAAACAACCGATCGTTGATGTGCTGCGATATGCGGAATTTTCAATTGGACGCTCGTCTGAATTAACCTAACGTCAAGTTAAGACTTTTTTCTGCTGTGCCTTCGCTGTGTGAAACGAATTCGTCAACAAGATTTTTTTTTGTTGTATTTGAGCATCATCAACACTCGACACAAATTAATGAAGCATCATTTGTTTATGAAGGAGTCAAAAAAAGGTTTCATTTTTGAGCTAAATTTCTTGCCGTGTAAGCAGATTGTTGGGTACCGAATTAGGAAGGAAGAGAACATTAAAACTATAACTCTTTCTGAATGCCTTTCGATACGATGCAGTTAAGATGTGTACATTGAAAGCCAGTGAATTGAGTGTTATTTCATTCAATCGATAGGAGCTCCTATTTCTTTCTTCTTGACTTGTCGAGGTTGAGTTAGTCGTACTAACATGACCAGATCAATAACCAGTTGTTGGATCTCCATCTCGATTCAACACTGTTCTTCTCTATCTGTTCTGATCTCCGGAAGGTACAGCTCTCCTAGAGCTAACCATGCTCCTCTACATCTCCAACTTTTCTACATCTGCTTAAGGTATAGGTTTTACTTCCTCATCGATCACATGTGATGAACTTATGTCTAATTCTTCAACTTGATACTCTCAAAGATCGTCAAACTTAGTTCTTAACATCGGTGCTCTGAAAGTGGTAAGAACTATTGCGTACTCTGCTGGAATCATCCCAGATTAACGACCTCAGAAGAGTACACAGGATATATCAAGAACCTATACGCTACTCTGAATAAGATCTTCGCCCCACATCTCAAGATCTCGATGCTCTCGATAGTTTCAATATGCCAGAACTCGTCAAGCATCACGTGATCGTCGTCGTCAATTGATATTATACTTCCCAAGCATGATCTATCATGGTTGCAGCTTTCATTGGAGTCAATACTTTGTCTCCATCGCATAAATCTTCAATAAAACCTTAAGAACTCGCAGAAGTTGCAACAAAACAAAACGATAATCAATCTCCGTATATCTGAAAATGTCAAGAGGATTTGCTGGAAAGTGAAAATTAGAACTGGGATGAATTTCTTTCCAACAATCCCACCAACTTCCAGCAAAATCTGTTCGAAGAGCGTCATTGTGTAATAGAGAATACGATACATGATCTAATAGACTATGATTGCTCAAAAGGAGATACAGTCCAGTCTGTTGCATGTTCTACACACAGAGTGTACAAGCACCCAATTTTAAACTTCTTCAGTAATTCCTTCAGATCCCAAATCTTTACAATCGACTCGAAGCCTAAGCGAGCCTAGCTCTGCAAATGTTGTAGAATAAAACATGGATGAAAATAAATAATTAAATTACTATATTTACTCATGTTGAGCACACACTTCATCCAAATATTTCTATTGCACTTCATTTATAGCTCCCACCCCCCCTCAAAGCGATCACATCCAACCCAACAGCAGCGCGATCGCACGCGAGTTGCGTAAACATATTCGCGGGCAATAAACCGAAACCCCACAATTATTATTCCATGAATGATCATTTTCCACGCGAGCATAATAAAAAAGCCGGTAAGCGTGCTCCAAAGAGCCCGCCAAAGCATTTTCCAATTCTGCCGATGGGTTTACTATTTCGCTTTTCGGGGTAAACAAATAGTAATCACCATAACCACCACCACTACAACCAGTCTGGACCGAACTCAGTGCTGCCCGATCCCGTGCTTTGCTTACATTTTGCATAGTTTAATCACAACACAACCCAGTACAGCACGGCTCTTTTCGGCCAGTGTAAACCAACGCGAACGAAAGCGGCTGGACCGGGGCTAGCGAGAAGGTCAAGATCGCTGGCCTGCAATAAGGCGCCAACCTGGCTAGGTCGGGCCCAAATAATCAACAACCGGTCGCATCACCATCATCATCATCATACGGCCGAGAGATAATCACACATTCCGCGCTCCATTCACTAAAATATGTTGTATATCTCGGCATTCGCTTGTAAATGTTTATGATAGCGAAAGCACCCACCGGATCCCTTTTCCTAAACATGGCGGCCATTTCCTTTGCCGCTCCAGCACCAGCTCACGCGCTGACCCAGGCGTGAGGTCTCCCCCCGGACTGCCGCGTCTGGACCAGTTGTTTGATAAACAGTGTTTTATAATTTATAACAAAATACAAATTGTTTATATAAAATTCTTCTTCCCGCTCACTCTCCTCCCCAACCCCCCTCCCTCGGGGCCATTTTTCCCGCCGCTTGACCAAATTGTGTTTGCACAAAAGCATTCACAATCAGCTCACTACTCCAGTGTGCGGCGCGTGTAGTGGTGAGTGTTTATATGCAGTTTTTTTCTGCCTCACCCAACGTTGTTTGCTATTCCTTGTTTTGTTCCTAGACCGGCGGGGCTCGTCTGGGCCGGCCCGAGATGCCAAGTTCCTTTAAGTATCCGCTTGAACTTTGCTCCGCTTGAACACCGCTGCATGATCAATTGGAGGATTTGTTTGTGCGTCCGGGTTTTGTTTTGTTTGTACGAGACCTCGTGCTTAGTTTGGTGGAATGGAACCTCTGGCCAGGTCGCTGACCACACACACGCACACCCCCAGGCACCAGGACAGCGGAGGACTCCGGGCGAAAAGACGGCCGGCACGTGGCATGTGAAAGTGATGAAACTTTTCCAAACCCTTGCCCGATGCGTAAACAGAGGCGCCAAAATACAATACGCTAAAAATTGTTTGTAAACACGTGCAACACTTGCGTATTTGTAAAATTTCAAAACATATCCAACCCCGTTCCTTCCCCGGGCTATCGGGCAGGTGCGGGATGGTGGTTGTAGGTGGCCGTGTTTATCATCAAACTGAGGTTCCGGTAACCGATCAGATGGGTGGGAGAGTTTTCCGTTTTGTTTTTACTTCTTCTTGGAGAAAGTCGAAATCTTCGTCGAAAGGACCACTCGGAGTCGCACACGCTACTGTAAACTGTGGCCGTTGTTTAAATTTTGTGTTTGATGAACTTTATATCAGCGATCGACCTTAACCTACACAGAATTGGAGGTGGTTGCGTGAGAGGTACAACAAAGCAAAACTGTTCACGGTGAATGTGTATGACAACTTGTTTGAACTTCGATCCGTTGTGGTGTATCAATAAATAAACTGTGGCCATTTTGTGTACTAAACAGCTCGGACTGAGGTCCATGGTTGAGGTATGAATGAATGAAGTTGTTTTACTTTGATTTGAATTTTTGTTGATGGTATGAATGTGAAACAGGGGAATGAGCAGGTGGTGTATTGATAGCTGGATCGATCTACACACGACAGAACCACTACCGAATCCCAATCGGACCAATCACCCTCACGCAGTACTAACTATCTAAATGACAGAATTGACAGGCCTGGACCTTTCAGAGGTTGTGGTAATGGTTAACAAGAAGAAGGGAAGACTAACGAGTGTTCCAGAACAAATTGCATCACTGTAAAAACCTACTCTACACTGTAAAATACTCTATTTCCACTTAAAGTTCTGAGTAGAAGAAGTTTATTGTTTACAACCTTTTTTAAACGAAGCAAATTAATTGCAAATTGACAACAACGTGTTTGCGGAAACACTTGGAAAATCGTCTCAGCACCCCAGGTCCGGATGAAGCCTCATTGTCTCATCATGGATGCGGAGCTACTGTACTTCACCGACAAAAGGACTAATTTCATGTCCGGAGGAATTCAGGTAATAGAATCATGCAAAGATTGCCAAGAAGTACAGGATTTGGGAAGTGATCTGCAAGGGTTTTCATACAAGATGGTGCTGTAAACGAAGTGATCTTCCTCAAGGAATATTTACAGAAGAGTATATTTTCTTTGTAGAAACACGAGGGCATTACGATCTTCTGGCCTGATCTAGTTTCATGCCACTATTAATTTTGTTTCCTGGTGTTACAAAGCGAAGATGCTCACTATCCACCCCCAGGGAATTGGAACTAAGACCAATCGAATCGAAAATTACTGGACTTTAAACAAGCAGGCACTACGGAAACAACCCGGGGAGGTTAATTTTCTACAGCGATTCATCCGTGTAAAAGCCATCTCATTTATATTGCTATTACAAAATCATTGCAGATATATCGACAAAGCCTGATAGAAGAGATGAAAGCCATACAAGAAGATGAGCTTTCAGAAGAATTCATGAGGAATTGAGCAGTTCAAAATGTTAAGATACATACTCCAAAACTTCTACGAATCTACTGTCTCTATTCTAACCGTGTCCATATGGACTAATTTGCCTTATATCTTCTGCTATAAATTTTGCTACAATATCTTCCATTCTTCTGGAGTTGATCGAGCTCTCTTAGACTTTAAATGCCCTATCATGCCTTGCCAGATTAAGTTTATGTCAGGTTAGTCAACCCGTCCTTCCGGGATGCGAATTGGTACATGTCCTATCGCGTGAGCTTGCCATAATTGTCTATTAGTATGAATTATTAACATAAACAGCATCCCTTGTTCGTGCTAACCTACCAAACCTTGTTTATTGGATTTTAAATCTACGGCATTTAGAGATCAAACGATCCAGAACTATTTCCCCCCACCGGGGGTTTTCCCCTAGTGCCTCGCCCCCAACGTTATGCGTCCTCGGAAATGGAACCCACACGCGAACAGGGACACCAACATGAAAGGCGTCAACTGACGATACTCGAATTCCGGTTCCAATTTCCGATCGAATGCGCGCAGCTTCGACCCTGCTTTCATCACCCGTTTTTCCAACCGGCTTAGTAATGGGTGTTTCTTGAGATATTCCTCCGAAAGGTTTTCGACGGTGCCAATAGGGAGAAAACTACCAACGGCAGCTCGTCGAACGGGACCGACGTTCCAAGTATGTGCGAGGAAAATTGGACACTGGAAGCCAAATGGAAAATAAATCATCATCCACGAGCGAGAGGGCAACGCTTCTTTGATCTTTACCATGCTTTTTTACCAGACCTCTTGCTCCTTCCCTCTGCATCTGTGTCCTCTCGCTCCCCGGCGGGAAAACCTAAAAAGATGGCGTAGGTACGGACGAATGTAAAAGGAAACCCACAACCCGATCACGATCTTCCGTAAAGTAGAAGCAGCCGCCTCGTACGCAACCGTTTTTCAACCGTTCAGAAATCCATTAACCCTCGCCGGTTTGGTGGGGTTTTGCTCAGGTCCCCAGGGACCTGGACGTGGAAAGAAAAGCCGTCATTATAGCGCAGACACCCGGGGGGTTGTTTGTGCCCCGGTTCCGATTATTAGCACCTCATGATGACCGAAGGTGCGGGAAGTCAAAAACCAGAGCATCATCGTGCAGCCATCGCTCTCCCTTGACCCGCCAAAGGGGCCGGGCGGTAGTCGGCCATTAAAATCGAACCATATGCTTTCCAGCACCCATTCCAGCCATTGGTCGGGTCTGGTCCCGTGTGCGAGTTCGTGTCCGTTTGCGAAGGCAATTAGAACATCATCGGAAGTGTTGCGGATGTGTTGAATGATTATCGATCCGAAATCGATCGATCCGGCCCGGGCTCCGGTTTTGGGGCCCTCCGATTGACGTTGGTGCGTTTCGACACCGACAGCCGAACGTGTGCGGGTACGCCCGTTCGACACCCCCGCAGTGTTTGGCAAAGTTCACGGCATTCACGGCAGCGGAGCAAACCTGAACACATTTCTATTTTTGTGCCATCATGGTTGCGTGCTGCTGGGCCGACTCGCCCCATTGCCTTTGGGCTTTGGCCCTGGCAAACCTTGGTGAATTGAATGTCTATTTCTTTTCCACTACCTAAGCACACAGTTTCATAAAAAGATGCTCACTCCAACTGCACTTGGTTCTACCGAAACGCATGGCCCTTACCGCCCATCAGCATCAACCGTCCATCCAGCTTGTCAAATCGGCGGCTATAGAATGCATCGCAATTGCTCCCACCGATCGGTCAGCCGAATGGCATCCATCTTCATCGAATGCAAACCTCATCCGCCTCCTCCTTCCCCCGCCCAGGGCCACTCGGAACCGCAAGTGCAACCGTGGAATGCAGCGTCCCGGAACCCGAAGAACCGAGCCGAAAAGGCGCGATTTATAAATTAATTAGTGTAAAAACATTAAAATGTCATAATTCCGGCCAAGCGCATTGTTTACATCATGCGTACTAATTATACGCTTTGTTTACAACGCAAAACGCGCAACGGTCCCGGTCAACGTAAACAGGGCCGCGCCAGCCGCGGATGCCGATTTTCCCGGGAAAAGCCATCGTAAAAACGCGCGCGCGCACACACACACACACACCGAGCCGAACTCTTTCGCTTCGTTTCGGTTCCGTCACGGAATACCGGTGGGGGTTTTCAGTTGGAAGGGATGGGGAAAAACGTTGGAGTTTTTTTTCTTCCCTTCCAAGCGATCCGAAACTATTCTCACTGCGCGAGTTTTTGTGTGAGCATTTTCGATTGAAGTTTTTCGTGGAAGATGGGTACGTGTATTTCACTACACCCAAACTTTTGCTTCGTTTGGTAGAATTTCCTCACAGAAGTATTGCGTTTTTACAAGTGTTGGGTAATTCAGAGTCAGCTTCATGAATCTGAATGGATCTTTGCGCTGAATGAATGAATCTAAATCACGATTCCATAGATTAGAGAATCATGAGCCATCAATATTCATGAATCTTCTTTGAATTTTATTCAAGATACCGTAACCTTGCGTTGTCCTTAAAGTAATCTCAACGTGTTAGTGCTTTTTTGGAAACTATAAATATTTTAATAGTTTAACAAATATAAGAGTGTATAAAATAAATAAAATCTGTTGAACTCAAGTACCCACTGTTACTTACACAACAAATTCCAAAGATAAATTAAACTGGAGATCGAAGGAAATGGGGCGGCCAGGTCTTCACACGAACGGACCGAACCCAAATCTCATCCGGACTAATCCCCATGAAACTCCTGTATGCAGGACTGAAAATCATGAATCTTTGAGAATCATTAATCATTAATCATGAATTTTTTTGAGAATTCATTAATTTTTAAACGATTCAAACATCTTTGAAGATTTATGAATCTTTAAGGATGCATTTATATTTGAGGATCCATGAATCTCTGAGGATCCATGAATCTCATGAATCTTTTCAATCTCTGAGGATTTATCAATCTCTGAGAATTCATCAATTTCTGAGGATTTATGAATCTTTGAGGATTCATGAATCTTTGAGCATTCGTGAATCTTTGAGGATTTATGAATATCAAGGATTAATGAATATCTGAAGATTCATGAATCTTTTAACAATTGGCTCCGGATTTGAATGGATTTTCCTCGTTAAAGATGTAAATGAATGCAATGAATCTAGTTATTCACTGTACTGCAGAATATTAAATCTCTTTTCCCCTCCAGGTGTGGAACTGTGCCCTGTAAGACTATAAATAGTCAAATGTTCTTCAACGAAAGTTTTACGATTTACTTGCGATCAGCTGAGGATATGAATTCGTTAGCTTCCTTCCACCATCCAAGGGCCAATATTAGGGAACATTGAGAATTTGCTAGAATTTCTTTGGTGGTCCATGTTGTACAGTTTGTTTTATGTCTTCTCGTGAATTCTCGTGAATTCTCGTGAAAAAACGTACGAAAAATATCATTAATTTACCTCCCAGCTCGGTAGTCTAACTTGATATCTTTCGAATCGGATTGTTGCCTATTGTATTGACCAGCGCAGCGCCCAACAAAACCACCCATGTCGGAGTCGAGTATCTGCTTAACATCACACAGTAGCGATCGATTATCCGTGGACGGGTGGTCCGATACCAGTGCCATCCCCAGCAGCGATTGGCACCGTCTGTGGCCAAACTGCGACGATCTCCGGGCAGGTTTGGGCAACCGTGGCGGCAGGGAGATTTATGCCTGACGTGCCAGATACGAATGGTGCACGTGCTGTTTTCCTGCCGTGCTACAACATATTGCACCAACCGTTTCATCCACCGAGCGGTTCGGCAAACGGCAGAATTGCTTTTATAGCACAAAACTGATGTCTGCCACCAAATTCCATACCGATTCCGTACTGCTAATTTTAAAACGATCGTTATGCCGCCCGAATAGAGGGATCCATTTTCAGTGCCATCTTCTTTTTTTACCCCCTGCGATCCCCTGACCCCAGGGACCACCCGCATTTCGGGCGGATGGACGGACAAATATCAACCACAACACCTACTCCCACGGATCCCACGACGCTCCAGCAACTCTCCAGTGAAAGGCGTGAAAGACGATCGTTTTGGCGGCTGTCAAACGATGATCGTTCCAAGTCGGCCCAAGATGAAAGGACGCGTCGCATTGGAAGCCGTCAATATTACTCGCTCGTTACGAGACGAGTTGAAGATCCGTGCCGGGTAACAACACGGGACGAACGATTGCGCGATTCCTTCGGCACATGCTGCGGCAAATGATGCACCGAAGGACTTCCAAAACCCAAGGGCAAACCAAGCACCAAGGGAGGGAAAAGATCTCCGATCGTGCGGTTTTCTTCCTTCCCTAACGATGCCGTCTAAACTATCGATCCATTTCAATCCATTTCTAGAGCCTTGCCCTTGCGAGGGAAACAACAGGCAGGAGTCGAAATCGGTTGGTGAGGTCGATGAAACGCGCCGGATTATTTATTTGTACAATGCTCACGCCGTTTTCCCGAACCAGGCGCCACGTGATCGGGGTTTCGTTTTTTTCTTTTCATTGAGAGCAAGATTTCCTAGTTTTCTTCCATTCCAATTACACCTCCCATCGAATCCGTAGCGTTTCAACTGATTGCTAGTGGTGGGTTTTTCACACCAACGTCGTTTTTTTTTTGCTGCCCCGTAATGGATCAATCTTCATCAATCTCGGGTGTGGGCGCCACGTCTACAATAACTATAAAGCAAATGCGCATTGCAACATGCGTAACCAGATTTAGCGCCACAAAGGCAGAGGCAGTTTTTACAGCACGCTACCCAAGTCTACCCGTATTGAAAGTTATACTTGTCGTACCACAACTCCGTACTCCTCCATAAGCGGGTGATCCTCCCATCAACCTGCCAACTCGGGGACCAATCGTCCCAGAGCACAATGTTGTGAAAGATTCCACAACTAATTACCATTTATTATCTGCTTGACTTGACAACACGACTTCTGTCCGCGGGACCCTTCTGTTGACCACCCAATCGGGGAAAAAGAAAAACCAACTGCGAAACCCTATCCGGCCGGCGTCTTCAAGTGGCCAATCGGTGGATTCTTGTGGTGTTTCCGCACTGCAACCAGGCAAAAAACCTTTCGTGACAAGTGTGCAACCGGGACCGGGATGAAGCGAACAGATGCGAACACAAAGCAAAGATCGATTACACGATCACTACTCGGGAGACACAAACACACTTAGGGTTTAGGGGGTTTTCAGAGGCACAGCCAGAGATCGTTGCAGTTGCAGAGGCCGCAAAAACCTCCTCGTGACAAATTGACGCCACGGTGCATTGATGGGCGACGCTGTTGTCTTGTTGGGCCACCAACCGAGTGTTTGAAGTGGAGTGCGAGTTGGCAAACTTCTTGGCGCCCTGACCACGGTACATATGTCTTATGTTCGGGCCACTTGGTCACCAAAACGAAATTGGCGTGGGATGTTATATTCGGAGGATCGTATTTGATTATTGAGCATTTATGGGAGTTATTCTTGATGATTCTATGCCTTGGAAAGACCTGATTCAATCAGATGTCTATTGTGGAAGATTTAACGTCGAGATTAAGCTGAGTATAAGCTAAAACTAGAGAATTCATAAAGAATTGCCTCAAATCTTGCTATTGCTTCCGAACTCGTCTTCAACATTTTGTTGGTTATTTCCAGAAAACCTTATAGTCCACATCGGCATTTTTGTGTGTAATTTGAACAGCCCAGAGATCCTGCAGATCCGGGTCATGTATGGGCACATTTCAAAAAGATGGTCTCGCCACACCAATGGCGAGTGTTTAACGGGTTCCGGGGCAATAAAACATGATCAAGCCGCCTATTCCTGCCCCGCAGGGTTACGAAGACCTTCAGGCATCCGTATTTGCCACCGAAATGATCCTCACACCAAAAAAAAAGAAGAAGCTGAACTGATCGGCATCGGGCCAGCGTAACATGTGTTTTGCTTCATGTTTCCTCACCCTTCGCCCAACCGGCATCGGTACGAAAGGGTCTCCAAGGTATCGCGTTGTTTACATGTAATGCCACTGTGTAATGCCAACCGCGTGAAGACAACAGCGAAGGCCATCACCCGCCGGCCTCGATCGATTGACGGAAACATGCACATTTACGTCCCGCGAACAGGTTTTTGAGGCCTGCCGGGGCTGAAGTAGCTCAAGTAGCTGAATGGCGCTGATTTTTCCAACCAAGCCACACGGTGCACCCCGGTCAAGTGATCCTTCACACTCGCCAATGCTGCTGATAAGAAAGGATAGAATCAGCGTTTCCACTGCTGAACGAGGTCTTCGCTTGCTGGTGTGCATGCTGACGCTCGCCAGCGTCAACTGGCTTTCCACGGTGAGGTTATGAATTATAGCATCACTCCAGCATGTGCAGCATAAAGTAAATATTTACACCCAAAAGCCTAACCTCTGAACCGGAGCACCATCGGAGTCATAACCTTAGCCACTGGCTTCCGGAGACACACGGCGGTTTTGGGGTAAGGGTAATTGTAGACACTGGAACTGTCTGTAACAAGTCGTCCAAGTTGGCTGTGGAATCCTTCATTATACCTTTCTGCCTTCATCGCGCTGCTGAGGAGCAGAGAAGGTGCGGATTGATTTATAAAATAAAGCAATTCGAATGTCTGCTCTCAACACAAGCGTGTGATCGACGAACCTTCCCACGGATCACAAGCAATATATTCACTCCACGCTTTTCGCGCGTATTCTGGACTATCAGTGCCATTTTTTTAAACTCACAAAATGGCCACACATTCTAAAGGAGCACATCCTAAAATGTCTATCCAGAAGATGCTCGTCGTCCACAACGGTACGGTACATACGGTTGACCACTTTTGTTGTTTTTACAACAATTCGAAAAAAAGGGAACAACAATTTTGATTATTTGTATTTGCCTCCCTCTCGGCAAAACACCCACCGGCTGTTGCCCACCGTGGGCACAGCCCTCACAGCGATCGGGGATCACTGAATGGTGAAGTGTTTATTTTCCTGCATTGTGATACAATCATCTGCGGGCCAGCGAGACGCGCTGCATCCAGCGTTGGTCAACAACGACAAAAAATGTCTTCGCTACGGCGTACCCAATGCACCCGACCCGGCGAACCGGCCAGGCTTCATCATTCCGGCACGAAACGTTACCGCGGCCATGTTTTTGAAACAATAAATAATACGTTTTTCGTTAATCGTGCGCTTACATGCGCGATGCATGCTGCAGCAAACGGCACAACATAAAACAATAAAAAGAAAGAGATTCCACATGGTTTCTAGAGGAGGTGAGGCGGAATATTTTGAGTTTTTTATTTCCATTCGTTTCAAATGTGATACTTTTCTTCGCTGGCTGTCCAAGAGGGTTTAGAGGAAAAGATGTCCAACGGATTGACTGTATAAATAAATGTGTTTCCCTTTCCGGAAAGGCCAAATGCCCTTAGAGAGGAAACCCTTAGAGACATATTTTGTCAGCACGACAATAAACATAAACTTTTCTAAAATATTTAATTTTGCGCTTCAAATGTACAACGCCAAGTGTGTCAATTTTACAATTTTGCGAGAAATCATGGCTTATTAACATTGCACTTTTCATTGCATTTAATTTCCGTGGCGTTTTGAACGAAAGGGCCCAGTAAAAGGGCCAAGAACAGCTAGCGCCACTGCGGACGCTAGTGAAACTTGAATTTGAATTCGTACGAAAAGAGAATCGGTTATGAAACCGAGTATGCCCTTGATAATTTATAACTTTGAAAAAGAAACAATTTAAGAGAACAATTTAATGATAATAACTTGAAACGATAGCCTTAGAAAATGCCGTTTTTAACGAATTTAAAAATTTCGAATACGTCATATAGAGACTATTTTCACCGGGAACATCCGAATGACGTTTCTTCAAGCATCGCGAATACCCAAAGAACATATTCAACTCAACCCACGGTACAAAAATATTATTTATTTATTTATTTATAAGTAAAGTAGTAAAATAGTAAAAGACAGAAAGGTGTTTTCGAATTAACCATATTTTGTAGAATATATTTAGTATAACTGTTCATGGATTCAAGATTTATTCAGTTGTGAGATTATTTATTATTTTAAATACTTACTTACCAGATGCTGATTTGGTACACAGGTTGATTAAACCACTCACGATAATGCATGCTGATCGAGTTCGTATCCACAACATCTGCTCTATCCACGTGTGTGATCTAAAAAGAAATCCTGAAGATCCTTGAAGATCCTTGTACATTGGAATATTTAGCATTTTAGTGGCTCCTCCAATTCGGATTCTCGGATCATCTCCCTCTCTTACCACATGTGAACCAACAAAAAAACAGCAGTATAGTTTGAACAAATCTTTATTATCTACTGGTTGCATTATAATTTGCACAATGGTTGTCTTTTGTATTGCTTACATGGAAAACATGTTCAAACCATCACATGGGGCCTGTTTCAGAAGAAGAGCAGTATTACTCCACCATCGCCTAACTAGCCTCTTGAAATCATCGTCTAAGCATCGTGATAAGCGACATATTATTCTATAAGCTAGGTTTACATAGCATAGTAGCAACTGCGTATCTAGAACTAAAATAAACTATCGTAACAGCTTTAATTTATAGTTATATACTACTGGTAACTGTTTCAAATTGCCTCGAGATGTAAAGTATCCTGCTTCGGTTGTCATTCTACTCAAAAGATGTGCAAATATAGTATGGGTTTTAGATCAAACAGGCTCATTTTTACATTTAAATTCAATTTAAAATATCTGATTTAGTTAAGATAAAATTTTACCCCAGAGAGGCTAGTATACGCCGGCTTATGCGTGACTTCTTTTGATGGACGATGACAGCCAGCAAGCGAAGAATACTCCCAACAGTTGAAATATGGCTATTGCAAAGCCAACAGCAATCAGAACAACGGCATTTTTGTGGAAGTGGTCCTCTAACTTCATCAAGCATCCGTCCTGTTGGAAAGCAATCATTTTCGCCGTTAAAATAACCACCTCAAATCAAACGCCAACCGCTCACCTGATAGTAACGATCCATGAACAATGGTGGGGCATTCTTGCAGTCATTCGTTTCCGGTTCGATCAGATCGGGCTTGCAGCAGGAAGCGGGCATTGTTTTGTTCAAGTTGTCGTACCAATCTTTCGGTCCTTGGATGCCGCAGCACATCATCTTTCGGTGCACACTGTCCCACGCCACCATGTCCGCGTGGTTGTGCCGAGCGATCGACTTGTCCAGCTGCTTCCGCAACGCGTCCTGCAAATCTGCCTTGAAGGCAATCGCCGCTATTGCGACGGCGACCTCAATTAGGAAGACAATCAGCAGAAACACGGCGAACGCGTTCAGCAGCTTCGGCGACTCCTTAATGGCTCCGTAGCAACCGAGCGACGCCACCAGAAACACAAAGGACCCAACGACGATCAGCACAACCGGCGGGGCCATCAGGCGGTCCTGCACGAAGTGCTGATAGTCGTTGACATCCACCAGCACGATAATGCCCGCGACCAGCAGAATCAGCCCTGAAATCTACAACCCCAACAAGTTATTATTTAGGACATTCCGATTTTCCACATCATTAGGACGGTGTACACAGTCGAAAGGCACTACTCAAGGTTGTTTGCCAGCAGTACGTGACACAAACAACACCCGCCACAGATCTTGATGGATGTTTCATCGACCTAGATATGGGACAGCCCGGTGGAGTTTTCCGAATTGGTTTAATGATAATGCGTTCAAGTGACGTTAACAGTCATTCGCTTCTGGTCAACGAAAATCTATCAACGCCATATCATTAATCATGAATAGAGTTCCGTTTCGGGGGAATCCACCATACCCACTGGCCCTTTTCATCATCAGCAACGCGAACGTTCTAATGTACTTGTTAACCTACGGGTTAGCTGCCAATATCAACGCCGATTGCCTGACAGGTCATGTATTATTAATAGCATGTGTTGCTGAAAACATAACTAAAACGCGATAAACATAGGGCTGCGACAACGAATCGAAATTATGTTCTTATTGATCGGCGGCTGAGGTCACAAATTTGTGAGCTATTCTTGACCCGACACAGCAAACTTAATCACTTTGAGTAATTTGGACATAGAACATAATGGCGCATTGAAGCGGGATTTTAGTTAGCCAAATAAACTATTCTCTAGTCGTTGTAAGCTGTATGAAGTTTCCTTAGGATTCTTTCATAATTCTAAGTGTTCTAAGTGTTTTCTGCTTCTTAAGGTTTAGATTTCTTACAGATCCTGTCGTCTTGATCAGCTCCAACTTCACTAAAACATACGAACTCCCCTAGATTGAAACGTTATCTTAAGTCTCCCTATACTCCAATGTTTTCAATATTCAATATTATAACAATGTTTCAATATTCAGTTATTAGTTATAATTAATTTGAACTTATTTATTCATATTCCCTCCTAAGACAATTTCACCAATATTCAAGAGTTCTTACTTTTTTCTTGAAACCTTTACTTTCATGCGCAAAATTCAGCTCCTTTAACCGTAATATAAGTTATTCTTATCTCAACCTACTTTCCTCGCTTTACGATCGATGCATTAAGTACCTCCGCACGATACATCCAGTCGACTAGCTCTCCAGATGCTTCCCATCAAACCCCATTATGCATCAAGGACGAATCCTTCTTCTCTATCATGCAATTATACAATATCACTTACTATTGGGGTCAACCGTGCGATAAACCAACGGGTCAGTGATTTCTTCGTTTGCCTTAAATTTCTGACACCAACACGCCAGCCAATGCAAATGTGCTGACCGCGTACGGGCGCGTGTCGGCAATCGTTTGCACTCAAAATCATAAATTCAAACAGCAACACTACGCGGCAATCAAACTGCAATGCACACTTGCTAATATTTACTTACCGCAAAGACGAGGTTAAACACAAACAGCAAATATTTTATGGTAGTTGTCCCGCAGGAATTCAGCCGCTCGCGTAAGTTATCCATTACCTTGGACTTCATCTTGCTTAATATGCAAAACGTTTACTGAGCTTTGCTTTAAGATGTTAAACTGTTTCGTTTAAAGTTGAACAATTTTCGTCCGTTCACTTCACACCACAATTCCCCAATGGGCTTCAGAAATCTGGCTTTTACAACTCTCCGCTAGATGTGTTTCTCCCTAATGGAAATGATTTTATTCCCCAAAGTAACAACCGCCGGAGTAAACCAACAAATCCTTTCGAGCGCTCAAACCAAACTGACCCAGCGGTGACCTGCGGTCACTAGAATATAGCCGTTTATTTCACCCTATGTACACGGGGGGACGCTTCAGGCTTTTCAGGCTTCGGGCCCAGGACATTCGCGCTTGGTGTAGTGTTGGAATACCAACACTACCACACCGTACCTTAACCATACAGGATTGCGTGTGCCACTTTTGGCCCTCGTCAACGAACGCACGCAAACACGCGCTGGTCAACGTGTGGAGGGGGCGGCAGAACATCACCAACACACGTCCATTTTAGACCACTACAAAAGGACCTTATGTATTCCACCAAGTAGGACCTCATGCTTTGGGAGTCCGAAGCTTCGTTGCTTCACGGTGACGAATGAGTTTAAATTTGGGGTCAAAGAACAACCCGTGCTGCAGTCAACCACCCGGCCACCCATTATCCACCGGACCCACTCTGTCCCACCTCGGAACGAATGGCATCTGCGGAAGGGAATAATTACCATCCATAGAGTCACCTCTTTTTTTCCTTCTTTCAATTCCAAATTTCATACAAAAATGCCTTGCCGAGCGCCGGGAGCAGACACATTCTACAATTTCCAGACACATAAATTTGCTCCTGATTTGAAGCGATTCCCGCTGACATTGACTTATTTCTGATTTTCTCTCACCCGTGCCAGGTTCATGCCATTACTGGGGAACCGGGGAAGAATTTTTTTTCAAAAGAAAGCATTTCGCGTTTTCCCCACTCGCTTCCAATGCTCATGAACGCGTTCGAGGTCAATTGTGTTAACCTCTCGGCAAAGCGCGCGAGATTGATCGGAATAGAATAAGATTTGTCATCGTATCGTGCTTAGCGAACCGTACCAAAGCGTGCAATCGAGTGATCTCAGCGGCCGTTTTAGTGGAACCATAATGCTCTGGTTTCGCTTTGGAAACCTTTAATTTAATAGGTGACGAAAATGAGAAACGAAGTTTAATCATTAGCTTAAATCGTCAACATTCGCACGATCATTGGTTCGGGGAAGGTGTGAACTTAATTGCGTGTATTGCTCTGTTCGGTGAGGTTCAAGGACAGTAGCATTCATTATGGAAGCAGGTAGGTGTACTATGTTTAATACAATAGAATCATACTAGAATAATAGAAACAGAATGAGCAAATACAGTAAAATGGGCCGAATGTTGTAATATCATTACATTTTTACATGAGTTATTGTACAGGAAGAATACCAAGTTACGGATGCTTTGTCGAGCTTCTTGAAGTCTTCAAGTCAAATACCTCAACCTAGTCAAAAAACAGTTTCTAATTTGTTTTGGAAACGCTGACCGATACGTACTCGTACTCCTACTCGTACTCTCGGTAAATTTGATAAAAAAACTTCGGAAATGACAGTTGACAGAAATTTGACATATTCCGTTGACAGAAAAATTGAAAGACCCAATTGTATATGGTAAAATGGGTTCAAATTCTTAAAGAAAACTACAACTCTAAAACAGACCTACCTATGACTCTATACGATATACGGCCTGGCCGTTGTACCGATAATAAAAAATGACACATTAACACAAATTTTATCATAAATAGGATATGTGCCTATTCCTATCCTTTCCGAATATCCGGCAACTGTCGAGTACCAATGATAATCGGTACTCAACTGAATTTCATTTCCAACATGAGGTATCTTATTAAACTGATACTTGAGAGACAAGAGACTTGAGAGTAAGTGATATAGTCAAGAAAAGATGATTCAATCAATCCGAAGGTGTATAACTTCCGAAGGTTGTTATACTTCAAGCATTATACATTCAAATATTGGAGAAACTCCTGTTTTCCTGAGACTCCTGTTTTCTTTGAATATCTTCTTTCGAACTACAATTTGTGATATCTTTATCATCAATTCAACTCTCTATATCTCGATTTTCCCAAGTTAAGCAAATATGTATCTTAACTATTGCGCCGAGTGTCCTTGAAGGTCAGTCTATCACATGTCAAACAAACCCAGCCGAGCAACCGAACGGTCTTTATCAGATTCCGTCCAGACGGTTGTCCATTAAGTTCTCAGCGGTCATCTCGTCTTTGGCCAGACCAAACAAAAAAAAAAAGGCGGATATGCCATAAACACACAACCCGCGCACAAAGAGTTGCACCGGAAAAACGGAATGGTCCGCTTTCGGACGGTAGTAACCGTGCTGGAATTTCAGCTTCCACTGCGGGGCAAAACAGTGTTGGCAAGACATTTCCGACCACCAGCTGTACCGAAATTCGCTTTGTCCTGATGGCCACGCAAGAGGACAGCTTTATTTACACAAAAACGTACTTACAAATGAACAAAACAAGCAAACAAGCAGCTTAATACCACAGCGAAAGGCGTAAGGTGTGTGTGCAGTGCACGTACGGAAGTGGCCGGGGTGGAAGTTGTCAATGGAGGCTCTACGCAGGTTGGAAAAAAACAAGCTTTTCACGCAAACAAGTGCTTACGACGTTGGGTTCTCTTCAAGCGGTGGAAGAACCGTTTCCTTTTTCTCAGAAAGCTTTTTTTCCTAGAATCGTCCTTTTTGTATGAGGACGGTCGCTATTTACACTGGTTAGGTTTCTATTGTTAGTTCTCGTACATATCCCGCGTTACATAGCATACTCCTTACGAAAAATTATGTTTGCTTCTGCTCCATACTGCAGGGGTTGGTTTGTGGGGATGAGGTTAGGACGGATAACGTGGCTGCAGTTCGATGAACTTGAGTCCACCCTGTTCTGTTCTACGCACGATCATAGATTATTTTCGCAAAAAAACTTAACTAAACGTATCACTCGCTCACACACAAACACAACATTATATAAGCAGGCCAAAGTTCCTTTCTTTATAGAACCAGCAGTCGGACCGCAAAGAGGGAAATTGTTATGGTAACGATAGCCGGCATAAGCCCCTGCTGACCACTGCTACATTCCTGGTCCGGCACATCAAAAGGCTCGCTGTGGAGGAGGAAAAGGACGTAAGGAAGGAAACGAAGAAGGATGTTAGTTGGCATGCTCCCAAGAGTGGTAGGTGGTTAATCCGATCCTGTCACACACAGCACATGTATTAGACACACACACACACATACACACAAGCACCACTAAACACATCGTCCACAAGGCAACAAGTAATTAGAACAAGTTTTACTGCGCATTTGATTACTGTGGCGGTTGTACGCGGACAGAAACATTTGACGGATGTATAGCAAGCCAACGCTGGCAAGTAAAAGACAACGCGTAAAACAAATTAAGCAAAGCAATAAAACAACTACAAACCTGTTTGAAGGCGAAACGAAACACTATTTCAAATGCCAGCCCGGGCCGACATCAAATGTGACATGGAGCTATCTATCACGCACTGTACGATCTATTCAAATTCATCAAAAAGTTTCCTATGGCCGAGCGAAACCCAAGCAAAATGTTAATCTTTCTTTGCGCCGGTTACACTACAGTGGAACGGTATGGAAATGATAATTTTATGTTAATGCAACCATGGACGTTGAAGGTATTCGCATCGCTAGTCTGTAATTATCCGCCAATGAAGGAATCAGTGAACTTGGTAATCGAGGCTCCGAATAAGTGTGTCAAGCCCCGTCAGAGAATGCGCGAAATCGATCGATATCATGATGAACGAGCATGATCGACGATTAATTTACGCGTATTAGGAAATATATCTTCAGCTCCATATATGCTGGTGAGATTGAAATCCTTTTTGCAGCTTAATTTTGTTATCTTCCACTTCCATTCTCCCTGTCTCTGTCCGCTTCGTTGGACGACCTTTCCATTTCTTCAGGCCAAGGATATCCTCAAAATATCCCCGTCGACTTCCCGTAGAGGGTTTCTTCATCCCGGGATGGAAGGCACTGTTACGGTTGCGTTCCCCCCCTTTAGCACGATGCTCTGTTTACGTTTTCATACTTGAAAAACAGGTTTTTGTAGATGACGATCTACCTCGTACGGTTGTAACTATTTTTTGTACGATGCAAAAAATAAGCCACGAACATGTTTCTCACAGTCTCCATTCTCTTGAACGCCTGGCTAGGCCCCGTACAAGATCGCACAACTTACAACACGCATAGGGCAACTTCAAGGTTATCTTTAAGGCAAAATCCATACCGCGGCTTCCACACGAAGCGGAAGTGAATGATTAATTAAATCACGCCTGATATAGGTCACTTAGTTTGCAACATTAGAATCGAAGGTTTAACTATCATACAGAATGACTAACGACACCATCCAACGATCCAAGCTACCGATGAAGTTTCTGAAGAGTTCGATTGTGATTGGAAAGGGCGACTTGGATAACTCGCACACACACGCATAAATCCGAATAGTACACTACACACAAGCTTACATTGCGAAGATGTTAAAGAAAGCCAACATGTGCACTGGAGTAGGTTTTTTGATTTGCTTTTTTATATTATTTTTTCAAAGAGTTTACTTTTAGCCCAACGTGTAGTCAACAACGATAGTAACGAACACAAAACACGAAACGTAAAGCGAGGGGGGAAAAAACATAACGCTTCACCCACAAAAGGACAACACAAAGAAAAAAAACACAAAAGCATAAGAGCATACGTTAGGGAAAAGTGGGACCGATATTTACACAATGCCGATCACACCGCAGGCCACGCGTCCACCAGCATTTCCAGTTTTCATCGAGTCCGGATGGTTGGTCTTGCCGAGATCGTCCACCTCGGCGTGGATGACGATCGCACGGCCGAGAACGCTGCGGGCTCCGTACAGTGACACGACCGTGTCCGAGAAGGACGTCTTGGCGGTGCCGGTCTCGTCGGCCGCAATGTTACCCAGATCACCGACGTGACGCACCTGATCGTTCGGGGCACCATGGCTGACCTGCAATGGCGAACAGTACGACCATACGGCATAAGTTTAATCAAAGGGGTGCGTAGCGTGCGTTGCGCAACTTACCTTATCGGGATTGTAATGGCCTCCGGTACTTGCACAACCGTCCGTCAGGTCACCCTTCTCGTGGATGTGGAACCCGTGCTTGCCCGGTGTGAGACCGACGACGTTGATCTCGATAAACACTGGCTCGGTGCACGAAGGTTGCGAGATCGTCACATTGCCGGTGACACCTGCATTTCCCTGCAGGTACACGATAGCCTTTCGTGGCTGGTCCTGAAACGGAATATAATGTATATATTTTGAAATATATTCTTTTACTAAATTTCTTGGAGATCAAATCTTAAATCTTGTAGAAAAATTATCAAATGTTATAGAATTGAAACACTGATCTCAGGCCAGTGGGAAGATCTCAGAGGGGAACTTCAAACGCATCAAAATGGGGATTGTCTGTCAGACTAATCTGAAAGTGGCGACAACAATGCCTAACATAAGATGCAGTTTGCATCAATTTGGTGGCAAATATGGGCGTTGGTTTTTGCATGCTACGAATAGGGGGGGGGGGAAGGAGAAAAAACGGACACAAAACCGCACTAATTGAACCGTATTCATGGATGCTTAGCTACACAAAGCGAAAACTGCATAGGAGGCCGCGAAAGGAGAGTGACGAGAAAAAAAAGCCAACCAACACGCGCCAACTTTCGGCAGACTGCGATCAAACGTCATCGTCGGTTTTCGCTGCTGTCACAGCTTGGCCGCACCGTTGGCCCCACGAATGTTGGCCATTTGTTTACATGGGTCTCTAATAGAGTTAAATTGCGCTCACAACGTCAGCCGTCCCGACAATCGTTTCCCCTCCCCGGATGAACATGCCCATCCGTTTATCAGCTGTCTCGGTACAATAGATTGGCGTGACGAGATACAGCTAAGCCGTCCGCCACCTGCCCTTACGGCTCCCGTATCCGTTTTCGGACACTGGGAGCAGTATCGAGCATTCAGCTGATTGTAATCAGTTTGTGCCACTTTGTGCCGTTGATGCCCTACCAACGCCGCCATCACCGTACAGCATCAAACACTGCTCACACCGAATGGCACCTTAAAAAGTTCATAAAAGCAAAGCACACGAATCTTGCGAATTCCGAGCTCACCTTCGCCAGCACGACGCACAGTACGGTCGATAGAGCAATTAGCACCTTCATCATTGTTTGACTACACGCAGTCCACAACTGGCAAAGCCGACTAGCAAAGCGCAACGGTAATAAGTTACTTAAGCAAAAAACTTAAATACTGCACGAATGGAACGAATGGCTCCTGAAGTACTTCAACTGAACACCTTCGAGTCTCGTCAACGAATGGATGCAAACGCCGTCGGTCGCGTAGAGCAATCGCCGCCCCACCACAGCCACACACAGAAATTGACTCTAAATTGTCTCCCAACGCACTGGCAGCCCACACTATCACCACCACTAGCGCGCGTACTAGCCGCACCGAAAGGGCTGCGGAGGGGTCTCGATACACGCATGCAGCAGCAACGCACGGTTTGCACACAGCGCGCCACCTTTATCGTTTCATCTCACAGCCAGAGACGCAGATTATGACGCGACGTGACGCTGTCCGCTGGATCAAACCAGTGGAGCATTGCTAGTACGAAGCCAACAACACGGGAATCGGATAGCGTATTTTCCCACTCGCGGACCGGTCTTCCCACACGGCCACACGCAGGCTGCGGAACGCATTCAACCTTTCAGGGTCGAACGGAACCTGGAGGAAGCATGCCGGAGCGGAATCACACGAGCACACTGAACGACGCGCTCGTATGGATGGAGCCGCATAAAGACAGCGATGACAACCTGTCGCTGTGACGACGGGCAAGGATTAGCGAAGGTGTGTAGGTACCGGACTAGAACAACAGTTTTGGAGGACTGGTTTGAACAAGCGCTCAGAATCGATCGATTGGTTATGAATACAAAAAAGGTACCATAATTGGATAGCCGGTGCGCGGTAGGCAACGTATTCGAGAACCTATCACATAGCTAGTGACGAAGAAGTTCGAAACTCATTTGTACAATCCAAAAAAGGACTAAAATAACTCCGAAAAATTCGAACTCTTGCCTTATATTACTTTCCTTTTCTCTTACTAGACATTATATAAAATTGTTATCACTTATCAAAGCTTATTTGACGTCAAAAATTATATGACTATTGATTAATCACAATCGCTGCTGTGTTTTTTTGTTGCTGTTGAGCATACGTACAACGACCTCAATATATTGCCCCATTTAATCTGCTTCAGTCCAGTATAGAAACCTTCACCACACAGCACAATCGCACACTCAGGTGACATGTAGCCGGAGGCACCTGTCGACCTCTAAAGCATTTGAACTCGCTCCACCAAAGCATCTACAAAGCAAAACCCCTTTCGAACGCAAAGCATGCAAACGCCATTGTTTATTGGTGAATCGATCAAGTACTCAAGCCAGGTGTAGCTACCGGCGAGTTAATAACAACTATTTAAAACCCGCGCCTCGAGAACATGCAAAACTCTAACCGATCAACTGTGTGTCATCGATTTATTACAGTGGCGAGAAAGCGTAACGCTGCCGATCTTTCGCACGCGATAGGCCGCTGTTTCGTGCTTCCCAACGCACAGATACCTTTTTGCGCTACCTTGCACAACGTGACTTTCCTCCATCGGAACTAACTTCACGATGCTTCCGGTCGGTCGGTACAACCCCCCCACCCAGGTGAACGCGGAAACGACAATGACCTTTTGTCTAAAGCCCAGCACAGGGCAATCGGTAAAGGTCATCTAGTCAGTTGTGGCAAAATGGTGAGTTATACGGAGCCTAACGATCAGCGCCATTAGCATCCGTGCCAAGCGTCATCGTCGTCACCGCCCGGGAAAAATGTATCCCACTGACTGACTGACTGTACCGAAGGGTTGAAAGTAAAATTTGCCAACACTTTGGAGTTTCTGTTCTGTGTTTTCCACCGCCTAATGATGTGAACTAGTTACTCAGGAATAAAACGGAATACACTACAGCTCCTCTTGACTAATCAGCGAGTGGCCAGGGTTTTTGGATCAATAATTTTACACCATAATGGTTCACGGCGAATTGTCGATAAGCTTGGGGGTGTATGACTTCATTCTGTGTATTGCATTAGTGTATTGTTGAATTTTTCATTGTGAGTTATATTTGCTATGGCCAGATATAATATAGGAGCCATTTTGTAATTTAATTTATAATTTAAGCTGTAAATATATCACTCACTGCTATTGCGCCCTTGACATGTTGCAAGAATTCTCGGAACTGCTGAAGGACATTCTTCTACGTTCTCCATTTTTATGCTTGCTTTGATCTTGAGGTCTTGGGATAATTTTTGATCTCAGAGGTCTACCACGACTAGCATGAACTAGCTAACAATATTGTACGGGTTCGTCGTCTATATTGTCATACTAGACAAATCTAGCTAGTTCCTCGGTAGTGCAACACCACCGTAGCATACGCGTCGCTTGTGAATTCTGAGGATATTGACCTTTTGGATTCTGAGGATGTATCAGATCAGGAAGATCAGAAGTCTACACAGATCAGCGATAGAATACGAAAAAATTCGCCTTGTTCTGGACGCTCTGTCAATAATTATAGCGAAAGCTCGATGCGCCTCAATTCACGTCGGTAGCATCGCGGCATTGACATCATTTGTAGAACCCAATTAGAAGACACAAAAGATACAACTCCAATTCCATCTTCTCTTCAAATACAATAAAAAAAACGTATCAACTACCGTTCTAAACCGATGAGAACATTGACATTGGTAGAGGTCCAACCTAATGTACGTCCAATCTAAATCGGCTTCACTACCAAAAGGCGAAAATCTAATAAATACACAGCCGACACTCAAACAGTTTTATAGAAATCGATCCAACAATGATTTCTGTCACTGTTAAACCTCAAGGTTTTGTTGTGGTGCAAAATTTATGATTGTGCTAAAGATACTTCCTCACCACATCACCTCGAGATGGATCACCATAAACAAATTCATTGCTTTTAAAAGCTTATTTTAGTTTATAAGCCGATGAGACTAGGGGATATCTTTCCGCGCTTTGGGGTGCTATCAACTATGATAATTAAATTAACAGCAGCGTTTCACATTATCTCCAAAAGTAATTAAACACCATACTCAATCCCGTCTATAAACGGTGTTAATCAAATCAAAAGTAAAAATGACTTCTCGTATCCTTTGGGCAAATCCCATCCGATCTGTATCCCCACTACAAAGAAATATAGCAGGCATTTAGCTATATGCCAGACAGATTCTCACGCCAAAAAGAAATTACAGGATTGGATACATAATTGTGCTTATTTTTACACTTGTAAGATATTTTATTGCTATTCATTTTCCATTTGTATTGCTTATATACTCTCGTACGCTCGCGTATGGTCAGCGTAGCACAGCGTATAACACTTTTGTTTGCATTTTGCCCGATCCCGCTACAGGTCTACATATATTTCTGCCGTCCAAGCGAAGCCGTCTGCATCGGCACACTGTTCTCAATGTATTGGGACGCCATCGTCGCGCTCGGATCGGTTGCTTTGGTGCCGCTCTTGTGAGATCGTTTCATGCCACGCTTTCTATCGTGCCCGTTGGTGGCGGCCAGCGCTTCCAGCATCAGCCCATCCACCGTCTGCAAGCTCTGCGCGCGTTGCAACGACAGACGGAGCGGTTTCTTTGGCGGTGCGGGCCGTACACCGCCGGTATGTTTGCTTACCGGGCCGGACGGTTCCGAGGCGTATTGGTCGTTGGTGTCGGACTCAAAGTCCAAGCTTTTTACCGTGCGAATATCGCTCCGACGGCCAATCGTGGCTGTCTCGTGTGCGGTCGCCGCTACCAAACGCTTCCGTTCGCCATTCAAGTGTTCTACGCTACGGGCATGGTTGCGGCTGTGACTGTGCTGCAGCAATCGGTTCCGATCACAGTCGCTTTCGAGATCCGTGGTGCTGCGCTGCAGTTTCGCTCCGAACTGCTGCAGATAGCGTTCACGATCCTGTCGCCGTGTCTCACGTTCTCGCTTATCCCTTTCCTTGCGATTGTAGTACTGCGCGGTCAGGGAATCTCCCGCATTGCCATTGATGCTGATCTTGGACGATGAGAGTGAGTTTCGCAAGTTATACTTCAACACATCCGATCCTCCGTTCGTTAGTTCGCCATTGATTCGATCGCACTCCTTTATGATGGTGGTCGTTGTGACGTGTCCCGGGCTACCATTGCGCGGCGATGATCCCTTTTCGTCGATGTAATTGTATATGTGCGGCGGTTGCGGTGTTTTACCCTCCGGTGGCGTCGAAGGTGGTGACGTGATGCTGATCGAGGTGATGTGTGCACCGCCACTACCGTTCACTGCCACTCCGCTGCGAATCACTCCATTGTCTTTGGAACACAGCAACTCCCTCACCTGATCCTCCAGATACGATATTCGGTGCTGCAGTCGAACATTATCCGCCTGCGTTTGTTGCAGCGACTGATGGGCTAAGTGGTTCACGCCGGGTGCTTTCCTTGCGCGTGCCACAACCACCTCCGACTTGGAGTGGGACCCAATAGCACGGGCCATCTCTTCCCGATTGCGACCACCGATCGCTTTGCCGTTGATTTCAATGATGCGATCGCCTCGCTGAAGGCTTTCACCCTCCAGCACCCAGTCTACCCAAAAGCCGGGCTGCTCATTTCTGGTACTTGCGTTCCAGCGACCCGTCGACGCACGGATAGCAAGCAGGCTTAGGCTTGCACCCGATTGTAGCATCCCGTAGAGGGTGTTTGGTTCTTGCTTTGGTTTGTCTAGCCGTCCCTGCAGGGCCCGTGCTTCCTCGACCAGCGAAAGTAGCTGCAATTCTTCCCGCCCCAGCGCGTACTCCAGCTCGGCCTGCCGTATTCGTACATCGATATTGCTAAAAGAATACGAGAGGCGATTAGTTACGATTTTGAGGGGGGGCTTCATACCGCAACGTACTCCGTCACGTCGAGCTTCTCCAGTGCGGATTTTAGATTTTTAATCACATGTCGTTTGGTTTCGGCGTCTGATTTCAGCTTTGCCAGCCGCTGTTCGGCCACTGGTCGTTCCGTATCGTCCAACGGGGGCCCGGTCGGGCGTGGTAGCTTTCCCAGGCCGAGCTGTAACCGCAAACTGCAAGAGGAGCAACAATAGCGTGTTAAAAACCATTCTCTTGAAGAATCCCGCACCTTTTTGAAGGGATTTAGACTTACTTCTGTATAACAGCTTCTCGGTCTTGTAAAGCCGTTCGCAGTTCGCGTGAAGGTGGCGCTTCGGGTCTGGGGGATGAGCGAGCGGACAGAGACCCTCCCAGGGATGTTCCCTTTCTTCGTCTGGGTGTTCCTGCACACAGCGAAACCTCAATATTTGCCATCTGGAAGTGAAGTGAAGGTATTATTATAATGTTTAAGAAGAGTTGTCGTTTGTGTTTATACTGTTACCTTTGCTTCTAAAGTTTCCAATTGCGACATTCTGGGGGGATGTTGTTGTGATTTGCCTTGCGACGGAAGAATGGTCTGTGAAGGAAGGAAAGCAGAGAATTGTTAATGATATATCGCATTGAATTCTTTATATGCTCTAAGTCTATCAAGTACATTCCTTAACGTTCAAACCCACAATTAATAGCCGTTGCCGTCAGATCACGGACGATTTACGTGGCTACATCCTAACATCGCTGAGGTGCGCTAACAAATAGCAAAACAGAGCTCACTCGTGCACATGGAATAATACTAATGATGCACCAGTTGTGGCAAACAAATAAATGCACTATCGTTACATAACGCCACCTACCACCTATGTGGAGGCCCTTTTTGCTATTCAAAGCAGCTACTCTCCTGCAAATGGCATAATGTAACTGCTCCGGGGTGGAATAACAACAAGCTTGCACTTTATATTTCCTGCCCTCGCGCACACACAAATACACCATTTTGATGACGAACCGCGACCGAGATCGATCGGCGCGGTCCATCATTTGTACGAATTAAACGTGCAGCGCGCAGGTAAGTGTCGGTCCCACGCCTGACGGGTCGATCTGATCTTCCATTCCGTCTCTCCAGTAAGCCCAGCAGCAGCAGTCGCTAATTTGGCTTCTGGTTGTGATCAAGCGGTTTGGCATAAAGCTTTTTCCGTCTTTCTAATGCTTCAAATAAATTCATCACGTTCACCCGAACTAACGAACTAACGTTACGCTCGCTGCAATAAGATCACACCACGCGCCGGGTCCCGCACAAAAGCAGCCACACACACACCGCGAGATGGTAACTCTTCAGCATCACTTTCGAAATCATAAACCACACATTTTCACCATCGCGCGGTCGGATTAGACACGGTCGGGATCTGTTTCGGCCACGGTTGTATCTCAGGCGTACTTTTTTTATTTCCATAATTGTATCTCTTCGCGTCTGCGGTCGGATGTTCGTCAAGCGTACACACTCATCGGACAAGAATGTGTCAACCCGGCAACTTTCCCCTCGAACGTTCGCCAACACCGCTTTATCATTTATCATCTTTCCGAACGGGCGTATAATCAATCATCATTGCCCCCGAGGGGAAGTGTTGCTGAGCCCTAGCACGGGTTGATTCATACAGTATCGCCATACCCGACACCGTCGAGGTGTTCGAGCGGATGAATATAAAACTGATGATTAAGGGGTAACCCTTTTTGCATAAATGCGAAAGAGAGAGAGAAAATGTGCAAACTGCTACAACAATCCAATCAGTTGAGACACGTTAATACCCTCTAGGAACTATCAAATACGATAACGAAAATAAAACGAATCGTCACCATGTCTCAGATTTCATGTTAATAGAAACGATCTTCAAAATAACGATCTTCAGCTCAACTGCTGCGGAAAAAACCAAGCTGGCGGACACTTACCATCGAAGAAGAACGTTCATTCAGAAATGCTCTCGGAATGGCTGCTGGCGAATGACTAACGACGATGGTTCCGGATTCCATCACGACGCTATCATGATGGGGATCGGCTAAATGGTGCGACACCGACAAAGTGTTATTGAACAGCTGTTGGTGATCTGAAGTTGAGAAAAAGAAATAAAGGAAAAATTTAAATTAGTCCGTAAATTTATTGATGATTATCGCTTCAATATGTCAGAATAAAAAATAGCTTCAATACAAGAGTTCAAGCTCGAGTTCAAGTGGGCAAGTCGAATCTATTTACATATTATTTTTAAGTCGAACTGCGATTTTGAAGTTGATCTTGTCCAGGATTAAGATCTTTCAACTGAATCATGCTTTTCTTTGTTCTTCTTTTTCTTCTTCTTCTTTTCTGTCATTTCTTCTGCCAGGACCTGCCCTTTCTGACAGGTGTGACTTTATTTACCCGTAACTGGATAGCCAGTCCTGCGTACGGGGGGGTTGATCAGGATGAGATTTTGGTCCGGTCCGTTCGTGTAAAGACCGCAAAATCATACACTTTGTCAAAATCTTTGCCACAAAAAAAACTTTCAAAAAGAGGAAGCGTTCCAAATATATCAGTAAAAGCATAAAAAAATGATACAAGTTTCATTTCAAAACCCCGGTACGCTTCCAATTCCAATTTGCTGATGTCTTGATGATGCTGAGTTCTTAGTGTAACGACCTTCAACAAGGCTCATAATATATCTGTCACAATACAAGGTTCTTAGATTCAACTGGCAAATTCTGAGCCATGGCAAGGATTTTGTGGAAGTTGAAATATAATTTTCCAAGAAAGATATCTAAAATCCTTGACATTTTCTTCTGGATCTCCTCGTCAAAGGGAAGTTTGATTCGACTCAAAAAGCTTTTCCCCAACTAGCAAAACATTGAAAAGGGCTTTACTTATTAATATTTTGTACACACTGTTAAGGATTGAGATAGGATCGGCCTGAAGTGGCCAAGCGGAATATGTAAACGGCGCTCACGAGCGAACCCGAATGGGAATAGAATTAAGAATAGCGATTAAGAGAAATATAGATTAGTAGTGCTTTAGAACTAAACCGAAACGAACGCCAATTTAATTCTTGCTTACAATTTTCGTTAACACACACAATGACTTGTTTTTGTCAGTTGAACATCAAAAAACCCTGTATACAATACCCTTACACTATCGGTCAGAAATTAGTATCAAAACGTGCTGTCAAATGATAAAATTCTAGACATGGGAGCAGGAATGTTCCGGATGATATTTCATGAAAGTCCGCCATTACTACCACTGGTCTACTGATCTAAGACTAACTCCACTAAGATTAAAAAACAACTTAAAGCATGACTGAAAGTAAAAACAGAACGCAAATCATAAGTATAATTATACGCCCTACAGTACGTCGTTTAAAATGATAGCTACAGATAGATAGTTCTTTATCTGTAGCTGCACGAAACGTAGGCGTGCTTTAAGCAAACTATTATTATCACTCTGCATAAAATAACACATAATTAAAATATAACACATATAATCAGTCGTCCAGGTTGTGTTACACTCCTTTGATGTTCACGCTCTGTTCTGTTTCGCACATAATCGTTTGTGCATTCTCAAGCAAGCGATACGACGATTTAGATAATTCCTCAACCCATGCGAGCCATCATCACCCGCCCGCCGCATTGTATAACATATCTCAACAAAAGGTTCTACTGCCAACCGGCCCGAAAAGAAAGCAGAAGCAGAAAGAAACCCTCATAAGAAACCTAAGAAACATCACGCCTAATGCATGTGCCGATCCCGAAGTAACGATCCGATGCGCTCCAGTTTGCACACATAATTTGCCTCCAATTTGCTTCGCCAAAATACAAAAAATTAACTACCATCCCATCCCAAGCAAAAAGCCACTATCAGCACCCTTTCGACGTGCCGTGGTGTTTACCCACATGCCTCATGTGATATAATGCATCGCAGAAATTGCTCTTCTTTTCGAATTGCCCACCGTACCCACCTGGAGTGTGGTGTGGTGGTGGTGGTGTTTCGTCATCGGGGGTCTGGTGTGCGATCACATACGCCCGAAAACATAAGACATAACCGTCAAACGCGGTGCACAGTGAACTACACGCAATAATGCTACAATCGGCCGTACGATAGAACCAGGGTGTACGTGCGCGCGTACTTGCTACGCGGAGAACGTGAATGGTGGTGATCGTTGCAGTTTAACGATTAACAGCACGTAAATAAATAAAGACATTTCTCATTAAAGAAGGGTTGCAGCTGCGCGTTCGATCGTGCTGTTAATTATGAAGACACCCTTTGAAGATCAGGTGGTGTTACTCAGCGAACGATCAACAATAAGAATTGATCGATTATTCTTTATAAATTAATTAATATATCAAAAAAAACGAAAAAAATGATGAAAATATTGTAATGTTATTGAAACTAAATAGAACATTTCTAATAAAGATCATTATTTTAATTTGATGTTTCAGGAAGTTGTGGACTTTAATAAACTCCTTTAAACTTCAAGAGATAAGAGTGCTCACATCTCAAATGGACATACTCATTAAAGATCAATACAATCGTTGAAGCGTAATTTTCAAAATTTATCCACAATAATATTTAATTCAATTTAATATTTAATTCAACGTACAACGTTTAACTACTCAACTCTACTGACAGATATATATTTTTTTGTGCTACCTTCTACGCCTTTATATTCACTTTATATCGGTCCGGCAGTTTTCTCACTTTCGCAACTTAACAAGGCCCGCGACTGTTTAATTGACCTTTACTTTCCGCGTGTCTCGCGTGATCGCAACGGCTAAGATGTTCCGTTTTGCCCCCTACCCCCCTGGCCCCTACAATATCTCCCCCCGGACCAAACACTATTGGCCTTCGCGCTTTTCGGTAGTTTTTAGTAGACAGGGAACAGCAAACAAAAAAAAAACTGAAGGAAACGACCCACCTATTAGGAGCTCGTGAAAACTGAAATGAAAGAGAAATTTATTTTTAAAGCAGCTCTATCGAAAGTGCGGCAAAGTTTTCTAGTAATCAGGCTTGTGGCTTTTTTTTACTTTACTTTTCCTTACTTCTCCCCCTCACGACGCTGTTACTATATTTTATTTCGATAGCAGATCTTATCCCATCCGGATGGGAAGTACACCGACGCAATTCCGGTTCGCCAAGCTAATGAGCCCGCCGATACTGGCCAAAGGTGATAATTTCTTTATGAAACCTTATTGCTACGCACAACCCCGGGGTTTTTTGGTGAAATACTTTAAGCAAGGGAAAACGGCCCAAATCGACGGCCAAGACGCGCGCTGCGAACGCCGGCTTTTGGCTGAGCCGTTCATCAACACCATCGCGGGCACCATATTGCTAACCGATTCGCACCTGGGACCCCTCCAACAAAAAAACCGTCCGACCAACGAGGCATTTCCTGCCACACTCAAATTACTGGTTCGATCGAACGAACAAAGTTCGATCGTATTCCAATCTCTTGTTTGCGTTATTTATTTTCCTACACTTCCCAATCCGCTGGTGTGTGTCCCCTGGTTCCCTGCAGGCGAACCCATTACGAGGGCATTAAATTCTATTGCACTAAATTTTCGGACCCAATGTCCAGCGTTATCTTGCATGTCCGATCTCTTCACACACACACACACACACTCACTGACCCCGGATGTTTTCGGTTCTTTTTTTATCTTACTCCTCAACACATTGCGGTGCCTTCAACACCACATGGAGGTTGTCTGCTGGATGTTGTTTTTTTTTGTTCTGTTGCCCACGTTGGCCCGCGAGTCGATAGAACCATCCTCAAACACATCATGCCGGTTTCGGCCGGGTGGCTTTAAGGTCCCGCATAAAGCAAACGTAGAACGCGGCGCATGGTCTTATTGCTGCTCTGCTCACGGAACCGTGTCGCCCGCCACGGAGTGCGATTCTTGCCGACGGATGAACGCTTCTTATGTATTATGAATGTTTCTTTGTTAGTTTCTTTCCTTTTTTATTATTATTGTTTTTGCCACGGCTCTCCTATCGCATTTACTCCCTTACATACCCTTGGATATGCCTCAGTTCCCGACTCGCAATACAGCCTGGTCGGTCCTTTACATCCTGTACGCGAGAGAGTCTCGCATCAGTGACCGAAGGTGAAGAAGCTTGTGCATGGAAGCAACATTTAAACTTCATTCACACAGGGAGTTTGCCCCCTGGCACGCAATTCTCCAATCAACCAACCGAAGAACTGAGGGCTTTACGGTTGGTTTGACAGAACACCGCAGACCACTGACAGCGACCGCTGGTAGTGACGACTTGGCTCACAACTTCACTAGCAAAACCCCTCTTTTGGGAGCCATTTTGGATTAACCGCAGCGCTCCCGGTGGGGAGGCAAGTGCTTTTGTTGGAATAATTGTGTGAATTCTCGGCCCTCTCGGCCTCTTCTCCAGCAGCGCACTTCCTAGCAAACATTGTGGTCGGACCACTTTTGATGGTTGTGGTCCAGAGAACGGTATACACGGGTCCGGGTGTAACTTCCGGTCCACGACGGTACGGAACGGATCGTTCGAAGTTTTTTAGCGTTTCACCACCTCGTCGAACGTTGTAAATCCCGCAGGTCGCTTAATGTCGCCAAAGGTTCTTTACACCCTTTTGGAACCACGTAACCTAGTTTCCGGTGGGGAGAGGGTCCCTCAATCCGCGGATTCCTTACAGCTCGTGGTTCAATTGCTGCGAAATACGTACTGCCGGAATTTTATGTCCCATAAATACCGATAAGGGTCAACCTTCATTAAACTGAACATTCCTATTCGTTAGCAACGAAATATGCTGCCATGGGGAGGAATAGTGGGCACACGCGTCAACACGATAAAAATAAATTAATGGTAACGAATGTCAAATGGTGGCATGTAGCAGCGAACCAAATTTGGGACACTGAGGCTTAGTTGTCTTGACTGAGTTCTTACTTGGCCGATTAGTTGTGGAGGTATTCCAGAGGTTCCAGAGTAGTCTCACTTGGCCGATTAGTTGAGGAGGTATTCCAGAGATTCCAGAGAAGTCTCACTTGGCCGATTAGTTGAGAAGGTATTCCAGAAGTTCCAGAGTAGTCTCACTTGGCCGATTAGTTGAGAAGGTATTCCAGAAGTTCCAGAGTAGTCTCACTTGGCCGATTAGTTGAGGAGGTATTCCAGAGATTCCAGAGTAGTCTCACTTGGCCGATTAGTTATGGAGGTATTCCAGAGGTTCCAGAGTAGTCTTCTTACAGCCACCTTCATAATTATTCCTACACGCACCAATACTCGGTTTGATGTAGGAGAGTTCCCTAGAACAACCCAGGCTATTGATCAGCATTCATTTATGACGCCTTCTTCGCCCGAACACCCATAAAACCGAATGGCCAAGTGTAGAGCGTACCGTGCAGAGCTTGTTTCTAACAATTATATTTTGCTCATAGGCGAGCTTACCACGCATGCTCACCCCCGGATCACAGGCTTTATGGCGCGTGAACCGGCCTGAAAAAATTCTTAGCACATTCTCGCCCAGACCCCACTGAAAAGGATTAGCAATGATTCATTTCGTTTCCGCGTGTAACGGAGCAGGGTTGCCATTAAAAAACCTTGCCGTCTTGTTCACAGCCGGCGAAGGTCACAGGCAACAAAATCCTTCATCTAGAACTGGCGCTGGACGGGGGGAATGAATTGGAACACGTAGCCTAACAGACATTCCGTTCTTGATCATTCCGTTCTAAAACCGGTACGCATAATTCATAGCGAGAAAGGATCGCTTTAAAACCGATTGGCAAACAATTAGAGTGTGTAACGCTGTTGAAACGATCGCGACCGGATAACGCACTTGTGCAGGACCCGCGACAATCCCGGGGAAACGTTCATTGTCCGTCGATTAGCGGAGACCCATAAAGACAGGGGAGGGTGATTTTTGTAACTTCCTCCTATTCAATTTTTTCATTTCCCCTCCTGGTACAAGGTCGTAACGCATCATTCAGTCGGTCCACTCGGTGTTACTTTCGACTGTCCCCTACCCTTCGGTTGGAATATTTATTATCGAAAAGCCAGCCAGCACGATAAATCACTGTACGTGGAGGAGACCCTTTTGAGTCAAGCTCGTCGGCCACCGGGCAATAGAAATAGAGAGGGCGAAACAAAAACCTCCCCCCTTGAACGAAACGGACCGCGTGTGTACGACTCCCTTTCGGCAGGGTTCTCCGATTGCGCTGATGCATGAACTTGACCACAACTTGCAGTCCGCCGGTGCAGCCAAACCAAAAACACAAAGGGCACCGGCAAAGACGTTACGCATGATTTCGCCTTTCCGTTTCCACCCGGAGGGCCTCCGGAGGGCTTCGCTATCTTGCATTGTCCAGCGCTGGTGGATGGATCCGCTCAACCAAGGCCGGGTTGCCGGTTAATGCCGAGGTTGATAAACGCATCCGGACCAACCGATCGATTCCCACCCCTCGCGGACCACAACCAAAACGGACGCAAAGGTGCATGGCACGGTAATCGGAAGGTAAAAACTAATTTTTGACGATCTTTCACAAACACTTTAATGGAAGGGAGGACGGGATGCCGACCGCTAATGCGCTTACCGCGTGCATAGTGCAGCGGTGTGGTCACGCACCGGTGCATTGCGATGCTGCAAACCTTCGTTGCGGTGGGAATTGCACCGTATGACACAGAACGATACACCGGCAATTATGCGTTAGCCGGATGATGAACGATGCTTCCACACGGCACGGAAACATAACGATCATATTAATTAAGGGTATATTTCAGTTCGTTTGTTCGTTTGATGGCTCGAACTAAAATGTATTCCATTCCTTTCCATTTTTAAATCTTACTTTCAAAGCTGCTAAATATACGTAGAAGTTAAAAATTTTAGTTCTATAACTTCATTAACTTTAACTATTTTTACATTAACTTTAAACTTATTAATTTAATTTAGTTAATTTTAATTTAATTAATTTTATTCAGTTTCTTGTGTTTTATGCAAATGATTCTAGTTTTGATGTGTTGTTATTGGTTTCATCTTTCACTGTCTATTTATTTCATCACATATTTTCTATCACAGTCTATTTTACAGTCTCTTTTGATCTATTTATTTTTTATTCTGAAAGTTATAATTGGGTGTAAAGGATTTAAAGATAACTTCGAGTTTTTATTTACTTTTTTACTTTTTCTACGTTTTTAAGTCGATCCTACATGCTTGTTTTATTATATTGTTCATATTCTATGTTTTATATGATTAGGTTTAATATGTTTTTGTAGCTTTCAATTGTTTTATTAATTTTATAGGTTATTGTTCTCTTCCTTTACTTTTTTTTATATTATTTCTATCAAGTTTTAAACCTTTAAAAGTGTTTTCAATACTGCTTTCTTTTTTTGATTTTGTTCCTTATTGTTCTCTCTTTTAGACTTGTTCTCAAATGATCTGTTAGTTACTGTTTATTATGCAAAGTGCATCAAGCTTACTGTATTGTATTTTTAACATACAGAAAAAGTCAGAATTAACTCTTTTTTGATTCTCTTTTGAGAAAAGAGTCCAAAATTGATTACACAAAACAAAACGTAAATCACAACTCTAACATTCCATCATGCCTAAACGCGAAAAATCGTAACCATAACGCGCGTTGACAGCATTGATTCAATCAATTCCAAGCATGCACCAGACCACATTACATATTCCAATACCATTTCGAATTTTTAGCTCAGCTCGGCGTCATTAACGTTATTATTATTATGCTGGAACGTAACAAAAACCCACGACCTTGGTTTATTTTTGCGCTGCTTCCCCGCTAAACAAACACATCCTCTTCTTTCCATTGTCCGGAGTCGGTGCAAAATTGTGTGGATATATCTAACCGAAAAATGACAGCTGACAAAAGGGCAGTGCGAACTCTGTTTTCACCCACGAAGCAACACAGCCCCCGACATTATTTTGCGCAGGCGGAATATGAATAAGACAAATGGATTAATTTGTGCTAAAAACAAAAGCGAACTCCATCTAAGGTCAAGCTAATCTGAGCGATGTGGAGCGAAGAGTTGTCCGACCGGGGTCTGAGCTCAAATTCGCACATAAAGCATACCGGGGGCGAACAGGAAGTCCGCTGATGGAAGGTTGACAAATTTAATCTCGCTATCGCGTCATGTCATGAGAGTTGGAGTAAATTTGTATATACCTCGGATACCTGGGGAACACTGACTGCTTGTATCTGGTAGAATCATTCATTGTCCAATTGAAATAAAATTCCCAAACGATGTTTTAAAACTTGCTCACTGTCTTCTTGAACCTCCCACAACAGCAAGTATTCCTGTCTTCGTTCGTAATGCACGAAATCATAAATCAGATCGCTTGGTGCCACCTTGACGTACTGCTGCCTATATTCGTTTTGTTTTACTTTTTTCCAAATCATTTTAATGATCTGTATACACACCGTGTAAACAATTGCAACAAATCAAAACGTGCTGTAGGTAAACGAAGGAATGTGGTGTAGAAAAAAAAGCGAAACGAAAGAAAAAAACATTACCACCCAAACACACGCATCGTGGCATTAGCATCGGCACGAGCACTTCGCACCCTGTGCCGCGCACACGCCGTAACAATGGTGCGCCGTAAGTTATGCGCAAACGGAGCACAAAAGAAAGAAAGACAACAAAACACAATCATCCCAAACATACACACCCCCGAAACGCAGACCGCGCGCGCGTATATGCATAACAGCTTGGGGAATAAGAAACGACTGCAATATGCAATATGTGGCAGGCTAGAGCACACGGCCGATCGTCATCGTCGTGATGCCCGGCTCGAGATCCGCTCCGGCTTACACGAGACACACACCGATCGTTAATCGCCGTTGAGTTCCCCACGCTACAATAACTACAATTATAAATGCAATTTACCCGCGAACGTTCCACAGCCTAACGTGCATTAGGCAAACTGATGGCTGATGGAGTATGGCGATTGGGTGCGTCTTTGTGCATACTTCAGCCTAAGAGCTCGGGAGCACCACAAGGCAAGGCAAGTAGCCGCACAAAGATGGGAAATCCAGGGCCCAACACACTTCCAGTCGTATCAGGCGATGGTGCGCCCAAGATCACTGCGACAACACTAAGGATGGACGGCATTCAAATGGTGGTGGCAATTTTACTGTCACACTCGTGGGCTCGTGCCTTAAGAGTCATCGAGGTCGTATGTTGGAGCTACCTGGAGCAATCTGGATCAATTGGTCTGGGCTGTTTCATTAGCCCCCGGGGTGGGATGCGGTCACACCGGTAATGGGACACAAGTGTTTAAAAAGGTCGGGCTACATACGGTACGAGAAATCTTCCCAGTTCCAACCACTTGGGGCTAGCATCTCTTTAGCACCTCCTCGATCGATCTTAGACCTGGTCTCGAAGCGCTGGTCGAGAGGAACCGGATTTGCTTTCTCTCTGTCTCGAGATCGATACCCGCCAATGATGCCGTTGGTTAGTGATTAGCGTTTCAAGGTTAACCATCATCCATCCGATCCGACATCCGGCCGATTACTCGTCGAACGTCCTTCGACTGCGAGTGCCCTCGCTTCCACCGGCTTCCAAGGCGCTCATCAAGGAGACCCCATCAGCGATAAATGCGTCAGTGTGTCATTGCATATTTATTAGCGATCGAATGACTATTGGAATCTACGCCTCGGGACCGGTTTTAGATGTACCGGATGGATCAATTCCGTTTGTTGGACCCCGCATACCACATGCCTCTGTACCGTTGTTAAGGGGAATTAGTTGCCATTAGACGGACAACTATTGTTGCTGTTGCCAGCTTGCACTCCGGTTTAGTTTTTCTTTGCTTGTTTAATGTTGTTGAGAAGAGTTACTTATATGACTGTTCAGTAAAGAGTTCTTAGAATCATTACTCGACTTTCAAGATATTATTCAACTACAGCAGGCCCTATTCGTGTTAGGTGTGCCGACCCCTGATCTACAGTGATTCAAATACATCAAAATATTGCAAACAAAATATCACAAAATTCTTTAATCTCTCAATGGTTTTGATTGTCTAATGACTTCAATTTTTATTCTTGGAAGAATGCCATCCATTCTCGAAAGAATTACGGTTTTGAGGAATATCTGTACATTTATATACTGATTATAATGAAAAGTTAAAGAGACCAGGAGAATAATACCACAAGATTTTAAAGATTCAAGGATCTCTTGAGGTTTAGAAGTTCTTGAACCTTTGATATTCATAAATCTCCAGATTAGTCACGTGTCTTCATAGCCGATATCCAAATATTCAATTTCAAGCAGATTCATTCAGATCTATGTCAAAAATGTAACCAAACTCTTAATAATTGGCAATTTCTACAGGTTCTCGGATCATTCGCATTTATAATCGATTGCCGAAGGACCGCTCAAACATCCATTTGAATTTGAACAGAATTTGACATTCAATCACGCACATTCGTCAGATATTTCACTAAATCCACCGAAAAAACCTTCAAACTATACATACGGACACGTCCCATCAGTATCACACGATGTCATCGGAGCGATTTGTGGTAGTCTGGAAATAAGTGCGCACCTCCACCCATCGGTCCCATAATCGACGATCCATTACAGTCAATCGACATATTTTTTATGGCTTCATTAAATTCCGAACCCGGCCAACACATGTGTGTGCGCTTCCACAAACCCATCCCCTTTCGGTCGGACCTCTGAACGGCACCGGCCATTCGTGCGTTGAATTCATAAAACCCTGCAGTACTGGGCCGCGCAGAGTTTTCGCATGATTTATCACACATGTCGGGCATGTCCGATCCAAACCCGCTTCAAATCTTTGAATTCCGATAAAAGCTGGCCGGGCGTCTCCGTCTCCGTTCCGTCCTTACTTTCCACGGGGATTACCCGGGGAGTTTATGGTTTTTTGTTCGCTGTGTTTATTCACCCTGTTTTTTGCCCGGCAAGAAATGCAAACAAAAAATACATTGGGAGTAACAACAAACAAACACTTGGGAAGGCAACTAAATCTCGGAGGTTCCTGGCCCCATGCGAAGAATCCAGGCTGGTGGTGGCTAGTGTGTTTCTGATAATTGTACATATGACCCAATTGTTCGATGATCAGATCGTAATCTGCTGTGCGAGCTGTGTTTGCCTGCCAGAAACGCTTGTCCGTGTCCGAGTCGACTCCACATCGGTGGAAACTGTGCTTTTCTTCTGATCGCGCATTGAAATTGGCTGCCTTTTTCCGCTACGCGCCTTTTCGCCGATCGAATCGTCGATCGTGTGTGATCGATACGAATGTGTAAAAAGAAAGCACCATTTTTTTTGCGCTTCTTTCCCATCGTTGATCTTCTGGGGGTAAAGCTGTCTGTCTGTCGGTAAGATGCGTGCTTTTTTGTTGCTGGTGCTGTTGGCTTTCTGCTGATGTTTCGCATTGAAACGTAACATAACGTTACATGCGCACCGCTGGCTCGTCAGCGGCTCAGGCTTCAATTACTGCAACAACACACAGGCGTCGACTCATCAGGCCGGGTCAACCTGCTTAGCTGCCGTCTGCTGGTCGCAAAAGGGGCTCGAAGCGTGCGTACCAAAGCGGGAGAAGTGGCTTTGTTATTGTTATGTTTCGTACGTACCCACCAACACACCCCGTTGCCCGTGTGTTGCTTTCTGCTCCACCGGCATCTTCATATCTTCCCATCGGTACCGATCGAAACAGATCACTTTTCCCTTGGCTTTTCGGTACTGTTTTCACTCAACCGATGAGAGGCTCAATTTCACATTCTTGCCCCGTTCGCATCCGTGATTGTCCGTGACTCACTCTAGTGACGCGCCCGCAACAGCTGAACCTCCCCTTTCAGAGCCTAGACAATAGCGCTGTTCCGGCTGTGATTCAAACGGGCGCACAAGAGCCCAAAACCCTTCGGGCAATTTCGTCCCACACCCTTTTCCCTTACGGTTTCATAAGCCACCCTCCCTCGCTCGGTTCGTCCGGTGACTCCCGGCAAGGTGGCAAAAATAATTCGTCTGGTCTGGGGCACGCTGCCGGACGAGATTGTCCGCCGATTGTGCAATACCGCGGCGCGGTAAACCCAAAAAGGAAAAAAAACCACTCGCATTCAAGGCGGAATCTTTCGAGCCGGAATTCGGCAAAGTTGCGGTGCTTTTACCGCGGGCCGGCCGGGAAGTTCAACAATACGTTCGCACTAATTTTAAGGTGTGCCAAAACGATGAATGGACCGGCCTGTGTGTGTCTTCCGCTTTCCAGATGCGAAATCGCCGTCTCATTCCGGCGTCTCCTACCCCATTCGCGGCCAGCAAAAAAAAACCATCAACGACACTAAAATGGAAATATGATCCCTCCCCGGGGCTTGCGTACAATCGACACTAATCGGTGATGGCACTGTTTAACATTACAACTGCTTTGTACCGAACGGCGCGACGACAAGACGTTTTGCGTTATGAGCGCGGCCTTGTGTGTGCTTTTTTCTTTGGACCTTGTTTTTTGATCGACACTTTTGTCGACTCGATCGTTACCGTTTAACAAAGGCCCATTTCGCTGCCTTCGAAGGTCATTTTAAATTATTAGCTTTCTTTCTGTAACGCGCCACGGGTTGATGATAATGGGGTAAAGGTACAGTGTACGATCTGAATTAATGAATAGGCATGAGTTTGCCCAGTACCACACATACTTTGTGTGTAACATCTGCCCTAAAACAACAGAAACCGTTTATGGAAAAAACACACACGGATGAATTAATGTCGGCAATAAGGCACGTGTCTTTGTGCACTAGCCTAAATAGAGCGCAAATAGTGGTGCAGAAGTGCAGAACTTCACGAATAAAACGACTTCAAATTAATTGCTACCTTAACAAAGGATTTACAATGTAAGTTTCCAAGGATTTGCCTTAAAACTTTAGGACTAAGGAATTGAGGATAATTGTTACCTAATTATTATTCAAACGATTGTCCCCGAGAAACTATAACTTTTGCTCGAATTGCTGATATATTATCGGCTATTCTCGAGTTCAAGAATGAATAGAGGAATTGTATGACTAATCGACTCGAATAAAACGAAGCGGATTATGGCATACTGACACAATTCGTGTAGTTTTGTAAATAGAATTGAAGCTATTATTAGTCAAATCTCAATTTTTTTTTAATAAAATCCGTTAAATTTTGCTTTTATAAAAATTACTGTCGGTAAAAAAATCCTCCAACTGTCGAAATAAGCGTAAAAATATCAATTATTAATGTGCTCCGTAATGCGAACAGAATAAATCGATCCCCGAATACTGAATATAAACGATATTATAAAGTGAATTCGAGTTACGCATTCAGGATCAATCCAGACAGGTCGAATGGTGCCTATTTTGAAAAATAATAGCCATGGATTGGAGCGAATTCTCATCTACCATCCTCCAAATAGTTGTTCACCGGAGCAACATATCATGTGACATTTTAATGATGGAATATTACTGACTTGTATTAAAACACCTTTTGTATCCTCCTCGCAAGAAAATAATAAAGAATACACAGTCAATCAATGTAATTGCAAATTTGACCACTCGGCTCATAATATGCGACCCTATTCTAGATCCCACCATAATGTAGAATCCCGCCCATGACATTCCTCCAGCTAATGTTACTCTTCTGCTGGGTGGAATTTAATTTGTAGAACCATTAATAACTAAATACATTGTTCTTCTCAAATTTGGAATTAATTATTTATCCTCTTCGATATTGTCCTTTTTGTTTGCTTGTTTGTTCCAAATGTTTCACATCCAACAAAATTAAATGTAAACTAGTTTTTTCACCCAAATTTTAGCAAATTTATGTTCCTCACCTTTCGCACGAGGCCTTTACAGAACAAACATCACAAACATCTGGGAAGAATGATTCTTAACCTTCTTAACCGCAAACAATCGCAATCTTCCTCTTCTCACGCTACGGATACGATAATGCAACAAAGCAGACCAAACCCTAATCGGTTCAACTTTGGCCGCTTTGACGAAACGCCCCCCACCCCCGGGCGAGAAATAATGTTCTTAATCCCGCACAAAACATACGCCGACCCCCTTGAGAAACATAAACAATCAGCTGAGACAATAGGGTCGGGGCAAACAACAATTCGCCTACCGCCACATCCCGTGTCACACCAAGCCGTTCTCACACAGCAAAGAAAAAGGAATAATGGCAAAGGAAAAACGCATAAAATGCAGGAAAATGTGCATCGGTGCACCGCACACTGCGCCAGCGATCGAGACGGGTCCAACAATGTTCAAACAACCATTTCGACCTGATCGATGTGGAATGCGCGAGGAATGCGAAAAGTAAGAAGATCCCTTTCCCAAAGCCTTCCAAAGAACAAGCTACGGCAAAACATGACACGCTCGGGCTATGCGCATGCCGTTGTTTCTGTGTGTCGCATGCGTGTTCATCTTCACCGTGGCTCACCCTCAACGGACGAAAGCGAAGAAAGAATGAAAGCCCAAACGGTTTTACGTCCCGGCAGGAACAAATGAGCAAAGAAAAAAGGAAGTTGTCGTTAACAGAAACGGACGCTTGGGTTAAAAGGAAGTGCGAGCGCTTGTGAACAAATGACGCACTCGTTAAGTTTCTACCAAACATAAGAAGGATATTCCATCATTGAAACCATTTTATACATAAAACTGTTCTCCTACTTACCGTCCAGAAGATTTCAAACGTGCATGATGGTCCCTCGGCTCGATGATGGTTGAAGATTTCTTTCCATTGCAGCAACCAAACGTACAATTCACGACGCAAATGTCACTAAACACCTTCACTGCACTGCATTCCCAAACATTCCCACACCGATTTGGTTTCCCCCTCTGATCACCGTTCCACAACGTTTGATAAACTGCCCTCTGCTTTTTTTTCTCTCACACACGATGCACATGCACTGGGCGTTGTTGTTGATTCTTTTGCTTCTCGCGCACCAAACCACACACCGGAAGAAGCTGGGTTTCCTCCACGCGCAAACGAACGTTATAAAATTAAACATCCACAGCCAAGTCTAACAACGCTTTCGATCAACATTCGATCTTCACTGGCACTGGCACGGACTCACAATGTGTCGTTGCCGAGAAAGCGAACGTTCTGCGTTTAATTCACGGACCACAAACGCTGACACACACGCGCTACGGTTGAATTTCGGTTTTGAAATGGAAACCGTTCGAAGCGCGAACGTATTTTTCCCCTCTTGCGTAGTCAAACGCATTGCGCACTCTGGGATAGTGTGAAGTAACCGTCGGACATAATATTTTGTTTTGTTAGGAGGCTACCAATTGCTTATTTAAAAGAGTAGTTAAATTACGTCCTTTATGTTTCCTTTCTCTATTTTTTAAATCTGTATTCGAATGTTAGTACATATAACTGTTGTACTTTGATGTGCTAGATTAGATTATATGTTTTAGAAATTTGTCAAAATTAACCACTCAGGAAGGATAACAAAGGGGATCTCTCTCTAGGGGCACTAGTCCTCTTTGGTGACTTGGGACTTGGGAATCTGAATCTCTTTTAAAAATATCCTTAAAGATTCATTAAACCTCACAATTCATTCATTCAGAAATCTGAATCTCTATTAATAGGATTCATGGATCTGCAAAAATTCATTAAACCTAAAAATGCATTCATTGAGAAAACCTGAAAAATTCATGAGTCTGGGAAAACACGATTTTAGGATACTTTATTCTTTTTGGTTCAGAAACAAGAATTAACACTTATGCGAAAAAGCGGAATTTCAGTTTCAATTTTTGCATAAAAACGTCCACCTTTTACCAAGACAATTTTTTAAGGATTCAAAAACAAACCTTGTCATATTAAATAAAATATTACATTCGATTAATTTTGGAGTTATTTTGCCTACTGTCCCATTGTGAGTTCACCCATACCCGCAAAAGACTCGTGTAGATACGCACGCTTTACCCTCACTACACCAAACAAACCGTTGTAATATTGTAAAATGTACATCTTTTCTCCTTTTGTTTCTTCCTTTTTTATTACATCTGCTTTGGCACAAAGTAAGTCAGGTTTGCACTTGAAATTAGTTACAATTTATCAAAAGATTAAAATAGACAAATTTAATTACTTTCTGAATTATTATCGTAACTGAAATGTTATTTTTAAATAACTATTCCACATAAGTTTTTGTTGAAGAAGGTAAATTACAGATTTTAATAACGAACTGAAAGAATCCTACAAGTTTAAAAAGTTTGGCTGATAACAAATTTAAACTATTTTCATAACTACTTTGAAAGCTTTCTATTCCTGTTAAGAGGAGTTGTAGAAAAACCAACTTTAACTGCATTATATGAACCTTTATAACCATCCTTTTATAGCGAAGATAAAAATAATCCTATGAAGCTACACTGCAGAAAAGAGTTTAAAATATTGTCGCACGCAGAAAGCAAACATATTGCCACAAGGAAAACAGTTAAGTCCCTGTTAAGCTGGCTGGGTGCTTTTTTGCATATAATCTGTAAAGTCATCAGCATTCACCACAATCCTAGTGGTCCGTTAAGGGAGTCCGATTCCCTTTGGATTTTTTTACACTCCTAACGACAGTCCGCAACGTTCAAACGGGAACATAAAAAAAAAACTCGTCACTAACGTCACCAAAACGAGATCAATCATTCGTGCACCCTTGCGGAGGGACCAAAGGCGTAACAATGCCGTTAGTTGCCCGCTTGCATAATCACACAGTACGCACATGGTACGTCCTCACACACTGCACTTATCAACGATTATTATTTTTTTTTTCACTCACATACACACTATTGTTTCGTACCCTTTCGTTTTAGATCCCGTCCCTACGGTGCACTCGCCCGTACCTTTGTCCCAGACATGCAAGAGAAGGGTTGGTTGCTACGATGATGAGGAAAATTCGACAATTTTCGACCACTTTTCCTGCGCCGGCAGGGTTCACTTTTGTGCCACCAGTGCCAATGTTGGATTGCAACAGGATGCGCGCATTGTACCGGGCAAATTTTAGGATTTGTGGTCGGTTTGATCAGGTTTCAAAACAAACACTAACCGTTTGGGTTAGCTTCATTACCCCCTCTGCTTCCAAAAATCCTCTCCCTGTTCCTACACCGTGTGTGTGTGCCGCGAATTCGAAAGGGAAGTTAGATTTGTACAAAAGATTAAAATCGAATGTTGATTTTAACCCGAATAATGGAAACCGCTTTGATTTGATTTTATTTACGTTTAAACCCAACCCAATGCGGGTAAAGGCATGTGTTGTTTTATTTCTTAATTTTGTTGATTTAATTCATTCGGCGATTGGGTTCTTTTTTATAACAATCTAATTTAATTGTATTTACTTGCTTTTCGCAACAGAGATTCATTGACTATATTTTATTTCATTTTCAAGTTTAACATCTACAGTCAGTGACATAATTATAAGACCACAACAAGATTGTAAAGCATAAAAGACTTCAATAGGCAATAATGTTCTATAAAATTATGTTACATCATTCCTATGAAAGATTTTTAGTATACCCTTACTTTTGGTCTTGAATGACTCTGAATTTCTAGTACCAAACTTCTGGTTACTACAACTTATTAAACTTATGAATATTTGTTAATTCAATTTTAGATCATTTCATTCAGAATTAAAATTAGGATGTAGAATTTGGAAACGGAATTGAATATTCAAATTAGGAACATTTGATAATATGATGTTCCGGATATGATATCTGGATATTATCTAGATCATTTCAATTCTTCAGAATATTATCTAAACTCGATTTTCAAATTAAGAATATCTGATAATGCAGTTATGATCTGTTGGTAAGTGAAGCTTGAAAGTTGTTTAAAATATGTTTAAATAATCCTTCTGAATGTTTGATAATGCAGAAGAGATATAATATATCCATTAAATTAAATATTAAGATTACCACTATTTCATGTTCTAATGATTAATATCTAATCTGAAGATTACATTTCCCGAAGCTATGTAACTTCGTAGAACATCATTTCTATCCTCCTTTGTCTTATATCCTCAACAACACATGTAGCCACATGTTTCTGTTACGCACTGTATTTACAAAAGCAACAAGTTACAATAAGTTCTTGTTGTAATTCAGTCGAAAATCATTTCCCAAGCAATATATTTAAATTTGCGCAATAAAACTCGAACACATACCATACCCAATGCACTCTAACCCCAAAACTTCCTACTTACAAACGCGAGTGTTGCAATGCTATTGGAATGGCATAATTCCCCCCTCGCCTTATGGTTCCATGAAAAAGAAGAATAAAAAAGCCCTCAACACTTAAAAAAAACATTCACGTTTGAAGGAAATCTTCCCATTTCCCATGGAACCGAAGTAGTTCGGCGGTACGAGTTGCCGAACGGTCGAAAAGTGGCTACTTCTGGCGTAGTGTAGCGTCATAACAGCGCACCAGAAGAGCGCATCAAGTGGTTATTATTGCATTGTTGAGCATCGTTCCAATTCCCCACGGGGGAGCGATCGATTGAATCTTTCTGCTCGTTCAGCTATCAAAAAGTGATGTATTGTTCCGTTCGTGACAGTTTTGCACGGTAATTATCGCTATATTGATGGCTTCTGTTTAGGCAAAAATGCGTTGGTTCGTTACATCTTCAGTGAATTCGAACAGCTTCTCCACTCGAACGGCTGTTAATTGAACAAATGGTACGATCGGTAAGTTACGAAATTCTTCAAAACATAAACATAAACAAAATGCAAATTTCCGCCAAACCCAAACTCTTTAACCCCGTGCAAACGCATTTAAAATGCTATAAATTTTAAACTAAAGCGAAACAACTCATGCCATAAATCGCATTTAATTTGCCCACCACCATTTTATCGGAGGGGAGTAACAAAAAGGGACGCTTTCCAAACTGTAACACAGCGGTCGATTAGATATGACAATGCAACACTTACTCTGCTGCAAAGGAGCGTAAGAGGGAGTGTGAGGACAGTGCGGCACTTTAGGTTTTAATCGAAAAAACCCCGAAAGAACCCTCAGCTGAAACATAAACAAACAAACAAACAAACAAGTACCTTTGATTGCGTGCATCCTGATGATCTTTATGCAAATGCAAGATTACACTCGTCACTACGCATCCCACCTCAGCTCCGGTGCGTATTGTTGTGCACGCGCAACAAACAAACACACGAAAGAAGGAAAAAAAAGCGAATGCACAGCAGCAGGGGAGAGTAACGAACGGAATTTCATCAACGCTCCGGGTTCATCAGCTGCACTCATCGCAACTCGCATCCAATCGGCAACTGCAAATGAATAGGGATTTTTTCCCTTTTTTGCTCACTCCTTGCTCACAGTTCGTAGATGCAGCCAACGCGACAAAAGGTTGCCAGCTGCAGTGTGCGTTTATCTTCCACGTCCAAAACCCCGCCACTGCTTGCTATTTGCCCTTCATGAAGATATTGTGTCACTTTCCGAACTGCAATTTTCATCACCGAACGACCCATCAGGCTCATCAAAAAGTCAGCAATATTAATCAATCCAGACCCGATCGAGCCGGGCTGAGATCGAGCACTCATCAATCGCATCCTTCACGGATGTGTGCGAGGGGTTGCGCATTGTGGCGGAGGGTTGGGTGCGCCCGTGAGTGATGGGCCACCCGGGGCAAAGTTGCGTCGGATGCACTTCGGGCACACTTCACTTCATTGACACGCATTGTTGTTGCCGGTGATAATAAAAACTGCCCGACACCGTGCGACAAATGCGCACTGATTTCTCTATTTCTCTGACGCATTACGGACACACGCATTGTGGTGTCTGTAATTGCGTGCCCCCTTTTTGTTGTCCCTTCTGACACCTTTTGCACAGCACACCAACCGATATGTGCACCAGTTCCATCACCCTGCCATCAACCGGTGGTTCTGGACGGGAGCAATGTCGTAATAGATAAATTTGGTTTGTTATCTTCGGCATACTTTGGCGTTCGAAATTATTGTTATCTGCATGGATTGATTACATTGCGCAATAACACAATGAGGTAGGACATATGCCTAGGGAAGTAAAAAAATCATATTATTTCTTATGTTTACTTGATCTTCTTCATTCCATTTTCTCTTTTTTCAATTCGAACGATTGAATTGAGTTCCATTTCAAACAATGCAAGCATTTAACCCTATATACTTTAAACTTTATCAAAACTGTAAGAAATTTGAATTGAATCCAAAATTCATAATTCTTCACCAACCAGCTGAAGCAGAGATTTTTCAGCTTGTACTCATTCGATTGCCGACCAAATTTTGGTACGATTCGTGATTGTGCTATCAATCTTATCAGCAAGAATGTTTGTGATAAATTGCAACCGATTATAACCGGTTTGCTCATCAACGTGTCATTTCTAACACGTTGATGAGCCACGCGTTACTAATAATAATTTTCATTGCAATAACAAATGTTTGGTTAGTTTTTCGGCCCCTATATTACATTACAGTAATAAAACGAAATAAATTAACTTAACGTTACATTATCGTATCGAAAATACATCCTTCACAAAAAAACGAAAGTTTAAATACGGTGTTCCGGAAACAATTGAAAATAATCAAGAATTGTCCGGAGACAACAGCATTACACATTGAAAGGGAAATATTGGTCAAGGGCAAACCAAAATATTCGGATGATAGAATAATAGCTTAAATAGCGGCAAGGGCTTTAGCTTTAATGACTACACTGTATTAACATGAGCGTTAATGCAAATCATATTAACAAAAATTAATCGCACTGGCCCATTCTAATGTAACTTACCATCGTAAAAAAATACTACAAAATCGGGTTTTCTGATACCAGTGGGGAATACCGTGGTCCACTAGCGGAAGCTTTCTTTTTCGGGTATATCACATACAGTGTCAATTGAATTCCGGCCAATATACCACCGAGAAGATTTGGAACCTGGAGTAGAATAAAAAGGAATAGCATTACATAAAAGTGGTGTCCATTACTGCATAGTACGAACGAAAAAGCAACTAACCTGTATAAAACGATCACCAATCATTACCCCGTAGGCGGTCCATAGGAAGCACACGAAAAATGATGCGACAATTATTGGAAAAGGAAGACTGTCCGTATTTTGCGTACGTATTACATGCGCCAGCGTTGTGAGTGGTGAGGCAAAGAACAACACCGCCAAACAGCAACACAGAAGACCTACGCGAGAGACAAACGACGAAATGAAATAATTTGTTGATTCTCTCCAAAGGTTCGCCAGCGGTTGCCTCTTACCGATAATACGTATTGATTTCTCAACGTCCGACTCAAACATGGTGTAAAAGGTGGCGCTCAGTATGATGCAGGATATAAGCATCATCTGTCGAATGACTTCCCGCTTGTTGACGCAAAAGATGAAAAATACTACGGCGTACGAGAAGAACAGTGCGGATCCGATAAAGTTTACCAGTATCAAGGTACTTTCCTCGGTTAGTACACCATACTTCAGCCACATGAAGCATCTGCAAATCAAAAGAAACATAATTTACTACACCTACAGGCAAAAATATTACGCAGTTCACTTACGACAAAAACCCGGATATGAAAGGAAAGGCTGATGTATCTCCCGTTGACTTCTTTCTTATGTATCGATTACATATCACACTGGGGAAAGATTTTGAGAATTAAGCTTAATAAGCTTCTACTGCCACTGCTCCGCTGCTGGTTACTTACGTTCCAGTGAGAAACTGTAAAACCGTCGCAACCGTGGCCAGGGAGGCCAGGCTTCCTTTGGACAGTATTGCATCCATTGATTGATGCGGTAACAAGATTTGTACCGGAAGAACTGGAGAGCTTCGACTCACTATCCCACTGTTCTACACTCCATCGAACGTACAATTTCGCATCGGCACGCAAGCAATCATACCGTACCGCCCTTGAGTTTAATAAATTACGGCAAAACAGATAATTCCCCTTCGGTAGTATCCGCTACGTGAGCAATTTGTTTATAATCGGACATTTGACAAATAGCGGTACGTGTACACAAGCAGAGCTGGAGGCGCACGGGTTCGCCCATCCAGCGTCTATTTGACAGTTGAAAACGAACGAATTACAAACAGCTGTTCACAAACCGAATCATGAATGAAAACAATAAATTTACCTCAAAAACACTTCAATGTAAATTTCTATAGTACAAAATTATCATAAATAGTACAATAACCATACTAAAATCACCCCCTAAACCCTATGATTGTCAGCTTCGATTGTTCCCAACTGTCAAATCAAATTTGCAAAAGGCCTGTTGGCCCGCCACTCGTCCCTTTGGCCCTTTGTGCGTACACACGTAAACACATGAGGCTGTGTTCTATTCACGCTTCCCTTCAGTTCTGCATTTCCTAGCACAAATGTCAAAATAATTCCCGTCGAATACCACTCCGCGGTCGTATCGTTTGCTGGTGTTCGCTACATCGAGACGCACTCAGTGATTCGGTTTCGAGCGATAAAGATTCGTTGGCCCGTACCGTCCGGAACCCCTCTTTAGGCAGGGGTTCCACGATTTCTACCTCATTTGCATGTCAGCCCGAGCATTAGAACCACATCGGCGGGATCACATGAGCGGATAGCAGACTCGCAGAACGGCGCGCAACTACGGCTCGTGCTAAATGTCGAAGGTTGTGCGGTGGTGAAAGTGTTTCTACTTAGCTAGAGATAGTGTTCATAGTAGCGTACCTAGTGCTGGTGTGAAAATTAGTGAAGATTTTCTTCTACCTCAAACACCCGCGATGGATCCGTCCGATCACGAGGAGGCGAGCGTTCTCTACAGTCCCGGAAGGGAGCCCAAAATTGTACCGCACATAAACGCCAACGTGCGCAAGGTTCGTTTTCTTGTTCGTTCACACAAACCCTCATTTACCTGGTTTTATCTACCACTCTGCACTTAATCCCCACCCCGGTTTCATAACCGTCGGGTGGTCACGGTCGCGAGCTTAGGGCGGAATGTTGTGTTCCCTCCCTTCGATCAACTAGCGCTGCATAAAAATAGTGAAATCCGCGAAATGAGCAGCGAAAACAAGAGAGAGAGAGAGCGAGTGGGAGAAAGAGAGAACCGCGGCGCGGCATTTGCGAAAAAGTTCAGCAAGGTGCTTAGGCGGTGGTGGTGGTACAGCATAAATGATGAATGCGGCAAAAACAGCTGATGGACGGCGCCAGACGATGGCAGCTGACTGAAAGGGTTTTTGCCCTAACGCGAACCAATAACTCTCCTGCTCTGATGTTCAGCAACAATCCAAAGCGATTTTTTTTGCGCCTCGTTTGACACACGTTTGTTTACGGAAATGCAAAGCCGCTTCCGAATGCACCGCGCGCACCACCGCATGTTTATCTCGCGTATCCCCAGCACAAATACTGAAAAGGCGCGAAATGTAAACACGATCCTAGCAGCCGGGGGGTGCGGATGATTCAAGCTTACGCGTTTGTTTGGATTGGTGATTATGAAGCGCCGTGTGCTTTGTGCGCACAACGCGTCTAGCATCTCAATCACCAACGCAACCGGACAATGCAGTCGGACACAATACGAGTCCGGCACGACACACCCGGCAATAAATAATCGGTAATGGATTATCACACAATTAGCACACCATTATTATTACCGATAATAGCGGAGGAATTCGTCGATCCGCAACGGTAGTAACCTCTTGGCAAACTCGCCAAGATTAGTCGTGTAACGGTCGAACGCTTCAACGGTTGGAAATGTGAAGAGAGGAACTTTTTTTTTGTTAAGAAACTAGCAAAACCATCACGGAACTTCATTTGCGTTGAATTAGCTGATTAAGAAATTCCTTCAAAAGAAAGACACAAAAATGACTGCCGGTGGCGTACCATCTCAACAGAACCGTGAAGTGAGTTTGATAAGCAAAAGTGAAGCCACTCGTGTCGCAACAAAGTGAAACATGATCCCTGAGGTCCGAGACTGTCCTCGAGTAGTTTGAGAACGTTGTAAACCCGAGTCGACGATCACTTGGATAAGAATGGCAAAAAGTGTGAATCCTAATCGGTTTTCCTAATTACTATACTCACATTAAGTACTGGTTGACTTTTTTTCCCGCTGTTGGTGCCTTTTCCTGAGATAACACAACATAATCAAGGCCGTATTTTTTTGTTCTCTAGAGCTCTCGATTGTCGGGATACTTGATAGACGAGTAACACCAACTGATAAGCTTTTGACGAATCTTCCAATCTTCCAAACTTCTGGATTATAAAACACGTGCAACGGTTAGAATGGAGGATCAGTAGAAATATTTCCATCCGCATCCATCTTTTCCGAGGGAGGCTTCAGAGCTTAGTGAAGTGCCGGTCCGTACCATACCAAATTCTGATCCAATATAAGCCCTGAAACCCGCCTTCACCCAATATCGATTTGCTTATCACAAACAAGATAACAACGCGAATGCAACACGTTATTGATTGTCTTATTGTCTGTCAACGAAATGTCGCTTGTTTGTCAAGCCTGTTGATTAACGCGGGCCTCGATTCTACTCCCTGCGTGGAAGATAATTCCAAATCTTGCTCGTAATTCAAATATTGCTAGAGATGGGAAAACCGGGAATAGATTCATGAATACACGGATTCGGCTACAAAATCAAGGTGCTCTGGGCTACTCCGATATCGAATCTGGAGTTGAATCCGTAGTCTAGTTCTGAGAGGAATCCTGAGTTTAATCCTGAGATGAATTGGAAGTCTAATTCGGAATAGAATCCACAGTCACAACTCGGCCACGCATATCCGCCGTGTGGTAGTGACCCCTCAGTCCCTCTTCTCGAATCTCAGGATATCCTTTCTGAAATCACCCATGAGCCTTCGCCTTCCCTTCGCTTGAAGTACGAAGCAGACAGCAGTGTCTTCAGTATATCCGGAGTAGAAACTGGAATGTCCCAGAGTCTAATTGATCCAACTCCAAACAATATTTGCAATTCCCTCATAACTTACACACCTGTTATTAATGTATAATTGTTCTTTTCTTCTTTTTAGGAAACCAGATGGACGTTTTGGTTGCTCACTACCGGTATATCGACCACGTTTGGTGCAGCTGTACCGACGGGCTACAACATAGGCGTTATCAATGCACCGGCCAATGTGAGTAAAGCATGAATCTCTAGTGTGTCTTACGGTAACAGGTGCTTTGGCCACAGATCGTCTTAGCTGTTTCAGGGGGTATCTAATACATCAGTGCTTAGTGCTCTTGTTACATTTTTACGGTATGCCGCTGCTCACCGGGAACGGGACAAACGAATGGGCCGCAGGCAGTCCCGTTAATGCAAACCTCTTCTTCGATTGTGCTTACCAGAAGTAAGCGCTACATATTTATTATCCTTTTACTCGGCGTAGTTTCGTAGTGAGCAATAGCTTTTGGGGCGCCGAATGGAACATAATTTATTAAAACCATCTTTACCACGTTTCCACCGCAGTTCATCAAAAGCTGGTGCAATGATACTATTTACGAAACGTACGGTACCGTATTTTCTGAGGGCAATCTGGAAACGTTCTGGTCGGCTGTCGTATCGATCTTCCTGATCGGAGGTGTCATTGGATCGCTCGGTGGTGCGTGGGTTGCTGACAGGCTAGGAAGGTATATAACAATCAGATCGAAACACGTTATGTACTTTAACCAGTACTTCATCCTCCATCAAATTCAATTCAGTTTGAGAAAGTTCCATGAAGTAGCAAAGGAATTAGTTACTAGTAAGTACACCTTCATGACAAACTTCATTAATATTGTTTCATTCTCTTTTAGGAAGCGGTCCTTTCTATTATGTGGCTTTCTGCTTTTCTTCGGCGGTGTTTGCTTCCAGTTCTGCCAAACGCTGAGCTCCGTGGAGCTGCTTATGATCGGACGCTTCGTCGTCGGGCTAGCCGCAGGACTCACCACCAGCACGGTTCCAATGTATCTTACCGAGTTGGCCCCGCTAGGACTGCGTGGTGCGCTCGGTGTATTCTGCTCGATGGGCGTCACTGGCGGTGTGGTGGTTGGGCAAATTATGAGCCTGGAGGAGATATTCGGCACCGACGATCACTGGCAGTTTGCGCTCAGCTTCTACGTCATACTCGTGGTCATGTTTTTCGTCCCATATCCCTGGCTGCCGGAAAGTCCCAAGTATCTGTTCGTCATTCGACGGCGCCATGACGAGGCTGTGTATGAGCTGAAGCGCGTTGCTGGTAGCAAAGTTCGGGACGAGTATGTACGCGAGCAGATCGAAGTGATGCGCCGAGAGTGCACACCGGAGAGCGATGAGGAAGCGTGCGGCGATGGCAGTAGTGCAACGGCAAAGCCAAAGGAACGCTCCATCTGGTCGGTGCTCAGAGATCCAATGCTGTTGCTACCGCTGGTTCTTGTCTGTGCCTTGCAGGGCGGTCAACAGTTGTCCGGAATCAATGCGGTATGTTGCCGAGATTGTGCTTTTGTGTCGTCACGGTTAAATGCAATGGGAAAAACGTTACTTCTTGCAGGTATTTTTCTACTCTGTATCGATCTTTGAGTCCGTTGGCTTAAGCTCGACCGATGCCAAGTTTGCGAACCTGGGCGCCGGCTGTCTCAATCTGTTCGTGGCGTTCTTCAGCCCCATCCTGATGGCCAAGTTTAACCGGCGCTTCCTGGCCCTTACATCCTGTGCGATGTGTGCAATATTTTTATTCTGCCTCACGTTCATCGTGTTCTTTATTGTAAGTGTATGCGAATAGCTTCCAAAAAAATCGGAAAATTTAATTATTGTCATTTTTCAGGACGACGTGGAATGGTTTTCTTACGCAAGCATCGTCGCCATCTTGTTGTACATTCTTTTCTACCAAATTGGTCTTGGACCCATCCCTTACTTTATCGGTTCCGGTAGGTGTAACCTTAGCGCTAAGACATTCACAATTCCATCCTTATGGTGCATTCGTTTCATTCTCCAAATCTTCAGAACTGTTCGAGGTAGGGCCTCGACCCGCAGCCATGGCCATGGGCAGCTTGGCATCGTGGGGATGCAACTTCATCGTGGCAATGCTGTTCACCACGCTACAAAGTGCCTGGGGAGCGTTCGTATTCCTGCCGTTTGCGTGTACGTGCGTGGCACTGACCGTTCTACTGAAGATCTATCTACCCGAGACGCGCGGTAAACACATTTCGCAGATTGTGCCACTCGTCGCTAAAGGCTTCAGCTCTAAACCGCTACTAGTGCCTTAAGAAGCGTGCGCCCAACGCACCTGCCACCTGCAATAATGACAAGCAAGAAGCTACACCGAAACATGTTGTGATTCTTATAACCGTTGCTCAAAGGAAGAGGAGGGGCGTAGAATTGAAGCAAAACAAAAACCACAAGTGGCTTAATCGGTAATCCTAAGCTTAGCATCGTATACTAGTACTTAGCCTAAGAAGAGCGTTATTTTGTTTTAAACCCCAAAGTCATTACACGATAGAATTGTTGTGAGAATTTGAAAGCGCAATAATGACGAAACCAACCAACACTTTACTTCGTACAGTTGTTTCAATTGTGTATTCCACATTTCTCAAGGTCGCTCGGGTGAGTAGAAATTCCGATTGCCTTTTTCCCTTTGCAGCGGGGTACGCTTATCTTGCACGGTTGCATTAAAGGCGCTGCAAAAGATCGCTCTGTTGGCGAAGATATAAATCATACCCCGAGAATCCCTTGTGCTGACGGTCTACGCAAACTAAATGTTGGAAGCTACAAAATGATCTCCACACTAGCCACTTCCTTATGATCTTTTCGCTTTGCATTATATTGTGAACAGTTTCCTACGAGATCATCTTTCCCTAGTTCCAGTGTATCGAGAACCTCTCACGATGGACCTTACATTGCCGGTTAGTTAGAATAGAAGGTGCTAAAGTGTCCAACTTCAATCCCGAATCTACTCACTTTGCCGCAGGAATCAGGATGGACGTACCGTTTGGTGGCGTTAGGTGCCATCACTACCCTTGGGGCATCCATACCTGTTGGGTATGGCATAGGCGTCATAAATGCACCGTCCGAGTACATCAAACATTGGAGCAATGAGACGATTTTTCGGCAGTACGACCACCAGCTCTCGGAGAGTGCGCTGCGTGCGTTCATTGCGGCGGTCATTTCGATAGCATTGATTGGCGGCGTCATTGGATCACTTCAGGGTGCTTATCTAGCGGATAAATATGGAAGGTACGTTCAGTGGTTGGGATGTGAAAAATAATCTCAGTCTTTAGAAGAACATTGCTCATCGTCTACCAATATCGTTATCTGGTAAGCAACATAGTCGTCAATGGCGCTATTCGACCTTTCGGGTATCTTCATTTTAAATTATATCAGCCAGATAGTTGAGGTAACTCTTTGTCTGGCGACAGGTCACTTTAACAAATATTTAAAGATGACGAGCTCTTGAGTTGAGATGTCTCAAGTGTAGATATGGACCTTTTCTGCACTCTACTGTGCGTCTATTCCTCTTCAAAGTGTCCGAGCTAGAGGTGCTCGCGATGGAGCTGAAACTTCCTGTAGGTACAGAGACGCACCAATCTCCACAAAGCTTGCCCGAGTTATATCCGCTACGTTTACTGAGATAAATCCCTTCTTAGGACACTGGATTCACGTGGGGTCTGTGTTGGTTTGGTGTCCTAGTGAATCTGTCCGTATCCGTTGCTTCCGGATATCAAGTGAGCTCTATCAATGCGCCAGCAAAAGTGTGTACATCTGTGGGACCGTTAACGGCTAGTCAAGTTATTCAGCTGATAGCATCCTTCCTTCTTCCACGCATGTCTTGAAGCTGATCCAATCCTGGCTCCGTACCGTGTTCGTCGATCGTTATGGAGTGCATCTTACAGATAGTGCGTTACAAATTCTGTGGTCTGTAGTAGTGTCCGCAGTATTAGTTGGTGGAATCGTAACATCCCATTTCAGTGGTATCATTGCCACCCGCTATGGCAGGTGATCTGCTGGTGAAGTATTCACTCCGATGCGTAGCCTTATTACTTACACTTTGCTCTCTTTTATCATCAGAAAAAGATCATTCCTCTGCTGTGCGATACTGCTTACGGCTGGAGCATTATGCTTTCTCTTCTGTCGTGCCGCTTCTTCAGTGGAGTTGTTGCTCCTCGGCAGACTTCTCGTCGGACTGGCATCAGGACTGACTACCGGTGTTATTCCAATGTATCTGGCGGAGGTATCACCGATCAAACTACGCGGTGCAATGGGAGTTCTGTGCCCTTTAGGTCTAACGACTGGTGTCGTTATTGGACAGATCACGAGCCTGGAGCAAGTGCTCGGTACCGAGAAGCATTGGCACTATGCGCTCGGTTGTTACGCGGTGTTTAATCTGTTTTGTTATGCATTTTACTTTTGGATCCCCGAAAGCCCCAAATATCTGTACAGTGTGAAAGGCGATCAAGCGGGATCGTTGCGCGCTATAAGAAAGCTATTCGGGCGCCATTCTATCGGGGATGATTACATCAAGCTGCAGATGGAGTGCGCTAATGGGCCGAGCGCTACCGCAACCAATGGACAGTCATTCGATGATGGTCAAGCACAAGCTAGCCGATCGATTTGTTCTGTTTTGCGAGATCCCACGCTAACGCTACCGTTAGTGCTGGTGTGTGCACTACAAGGAGGGCAACAACTTTCGGGAATTAATGCCGTAAGTAGGAGCCTATAGGCTTGAGAAGGTTTGTAAGAATAATTTCTTTTTGGGAATAATATTTCAGGTGTTTTTCTACTCGGTGTCAATATTTGAATCGGTTGGCTTAAGCTCCAATGCTGCAAAGTTCGCCAATCTCGGTGTAGGATGCTTAAATCTGTTCGTGTCGTTATTTGGACCCTTGCTGATGGCACGGTACAATAGGCGCGCTCTATCCATACTCTCATGTTCTTGCTGTGCAATCAATCTCTTCATTCTTACTTTATCAATACACTTCAATGTAAGGTTACCATTATGTTAAATAGAAGTTTAAATTCCAATTTCGCTCAATATAAATTATTCCTCTATCTCAAGGAACGGGTCGAATGGTTTTCGTACGTTTGCATCGGATCCATTTTACTCTACATAATTACCTACCAATTCGGTCTGGGCCCCATACCTTTCTTCATTGGATCAGGTATATGTTTTCATTAAAAAATTGTGGAATAGTGCTCTAAAATTACTTTTCTCTTAATTCTACAGAACTCTTTGAGCTTGGACCTCGACCGACGGCAATGGCGCTGGGCAGTCTCTCCTCGTGGGGATGCAATTTCATTGTTGGAATGGCTTTTCCAACCCTCCAAAGTGTATGGGGTGCCTTCGTATTTCTACCATTTTCCATAACGTGCGTACTATTGACGGTGTTGGTTAAATTTTATCTCCCCGAGACACGCGGAAAAGAAGTAACGGACGTCGCGCAAAAGGTGGCTCAAGGATTTCGTTCCAAAGTAACAGATTAAGAATAGTTACACGAAACTGCGATTTGTTTGTTGGTGCACTTCATTCGAAATACGGTTTAAAAAAACAGCAGGAATAAAATGTTAACCAGTGGAAGATGTGTGCGATGTTGCAATATAAGTATCTCACGGTAGTAAATAGCGTGTATAACTTGTTTTTATTTGATAACGTTATCTACTGGTATTGCACAGAAACATTAATTTGTTTACATTATCTACCGGTTGTGATCTTCTAATATACAAATAACAAAGTCTTTTACTATCAGCATTGCAAGCTGCACGACTACGTGCACTATTTAGCCTCATAATATTTTCTGCGCATCGACTTCAATTCATCGAAAAACAGTAATACCAACGTTGCGTGCGGACCGATCCGCATATAATGTGGCCAAAAGCCTTTGTAAAGGCCACCGACTCCTTCCGATTTCAGGATTTTAATGAAACAATCCACTACACCATTATAGTAGATGCCCTTACCCTTGGCATCCACTCCTTGGTTGTAAAGTCTCGTAGCTATAACGTCCGGTGGAGTCATCGTGATGGCCATTACCGTCCCTCCCACTGCACCGACCGACCGCTATTTCTGCCTTAGCTTGCGATTGCAGATGGGTGCGTAACTGAAAATAATCGAATAAGCTCGGGTCAGTTCGCTCGCAACGATTTGTACACCCGCCCGAAAATGCATTACCATAAAGAACGGGCTTGCTAAAGCCGATCCCACGAATCCTCCAGTTGCACCCCAGAAGGCACTCTTTAGAATCGATTGGTGGCCGTTCCTCTGTTTCGTCAGTCCATGCTCGTTGGCCGTATTGTATATGCCTAATCTAATCTAAACGTTGTAGCCTTCCTTTCATTTCCATCGTGTCGGGTACAATGCCACACAATTACCTGCATGAGTTAAGAATGAACTGGAAGCAAAGCGACGGGGCTAGTCCTTTTTGTAACGCTGCATACCCATCCTTTTTAGCAACCGTAATAAACGCATCGACCACGCTGCGGTAAGGTTTGTGGTACGTTCCCTTCGCTGCCAACTCGCCCTGCAGTTGCATTCTCGTCTTAACGACCTAAAACGATCAAATACACGCATTATGATCTTCTTTGCACGTTCAATTTGAGCGAAGTTCTCACCTCAAGCGGATTCGTTATCAGCGTGGCTCCCATGGAACCAATTCCTCCGAGCAAGAAATCCGTCCCGTCCATCGTTCACGGATTGTCGAACGAGATTGGATTCCGATAGCTCAACGCAACACACAACTTTGGGCAATTGTTTACATCGACTGGCAGTGTCGCTTGATGATTCGCATGCGGCGTTTACACGTACGTAACGATCGATCGCCGATAATGTTGACTGTTAAAATATTTATGTAATCCTCCCAGAGAGTGCGTGATTTTCACATGAAAAACGATTGTTTTTCCGTTTTAAAGACGTTGACATTTTTTTAACTGTTTACATACTTTTAACTGGTTTAACCGAATACAAAAGAACATCGATGGGCATTTCAAGTCCTGAAGTGACGGCTGTAACCGTTCGCCAACCCTGCTGCACTTGTTCTTCGGTCAGTAAAAAATCACAACAAGCTGTCAAGGAAAAATTCTAAAGTCGCACAAAAGTTTCTTCCGTACGAAGCAATGATTTCGCTTCTCGGCCAAAAAACCCAATCCACATAGCAGTAACCTTCAGCCACGGTGTGAAAATGGTGCAATATTCGATAATTGTCCTGTTGGCGGCCATCTGCGGCGCTTACGGAGCTGGATACGAGCAGCGTAAGTACGACAATGGGACGAAAGGTTGCTACGGGCTCATTTGTTGTTGACGCATCGCTTTCTCGCACGCACGATGGAATGAGTAATTTGCCTCTCGTTGGCAGGGACGGAGACTGCCACGGAAGGGCTAATAGTTTACTCCCTTCAATATGGTTCCATATTGCAGTGTACTAAAATCTTTCTTCTCTACATTTTTCCAGGAGATTTCATCCGCGATGGAATTTGCTACGAGCGCAGCAGTGCATTATTTTCACACATCGGCTCATTGCTGGATCCCAAACGGCAAATAAGAATCTTATCCGACTTTACTACTGGTGCGATGTTTGAGCAGAGCTGGAACTCGTCTTCCTTTAAGCGCTACAGCGAATGTAAGTTCACGATACAGGCAACGGATGGCAACGGAGTGTACGTAACCATTCGCAAGATGAACATGCGACGTGACGCAAAAGGAAACTGCATAGATGTTGTATCGGTGAAGCAGAGCAACGACAAAAAGGTACGCTTCTGCTTCTCGCCAAAGGACGTGCCAAGAAGCTTTTCCGATCCATACTACGTAAAGATCACGGTCAAGCTGGACTACTCGACACCGCTACCGACCGTGGACGATATGCTTTACCTACAGATAGTTGCAACGCAGAAAAAAGAGTGCACGGGCAACAAGGCTCTCGAGCTAAAGTGTGAACCGTATGTTTCCAACTCGTGCATACACCGATCATTCGTCCACGACGGCACAGTCAACTGTCCGAACTGTCGTGACGAAGCGAGCTGCGAGCAGGAGCCGGTGGAGATAAACGTCGTGAACCACATGAATGAGAAAATAGTACTCACCGGAATTGTGTCCCTGCTCACGACGGCCTTCATTTTTGGCGCCTGTTTCCTGTGCCTTTACAAGAGCAGACAGTGGGTACCAAGGTGCAGCAGCAGCAGCAACAGCAGCATTAGCAATGGCACCAGGGATAATGTGCCTCGGTCGAGCCGGGCACACCACGGACGGGGCAATGTAGTTGCCGGTGTACATTCGGTGGAGCTGCGGGGCTCGTCGAACGATCTGCGACCGACCGCACCGGAGGAAAAGGATCTACCGCCCAGCTACGATGCTCTGTTTCCTACCACCGCAGTTGCCTCCAGCACTTCCGCTGGGCCCACGACGGTCTCGACAGCGACCTCGCCCACCATACCGAAGGCCAGCATGGAGGATTTGGCGTAGTAGTCAACACATCCTGCCTGACATTTGCAAACGTGTCCGCATTTCATTGCACCTGTTGATGTATATAAGCTTTAACATATATGTATGTTCTGATAGGATTATATTATATTAGTAAGAAGAACAACAAGAACGAACCGCAAACATTGTTAGGAGATAATTGAGAGAGAGAGAGATAACAATTCCACTAGTATTCTACCAAAATTCGCGCAAATTGGTTTTGTCCCCCAAAAACAAAAACTGTGTCAACCATCCCAGGTATTATAATCTAATCTCAAATGGTGTTTTGCGCATTTATGGAGCAAGCATTACTTAACCGGCTACGCACGCCGGCGGACGATGAATGGTGTTCGGAATCTCGAGCTAATGGTTAATGCATCGCCAAACATACACAGAACGCGCGTTGTTGTATTGAGAGCCAATACTTTAGATCTATTTATTATCTACGACGAGATGTGGTTTACGATTTTGATTACCAAGGGTACGTTTCGTACTCATCCCCAAAACTACGACTACTACTACTACTTCTACTATTGGTCTTCTACGACATTTAGGTGCGTTGCCTGATACATCGTTAAATGCTAAAGTCTAGAGAATGGTGGAGTGTTATTTTGAAAATAAAAATACTCGAGAGAAAAAGTGAACCTAACAATCTATTGTTGCTTCTTCTTGGGTCTATCTTGTGCGGGAGTTGTCGACTACGCAATAAACTCCTCCCAAATCGACTACAGGTTCTATTTGACGGTTCAAAACTCCAGGAGTTCAGCGCCAGAGTTCGAGCAGATTGATGAATACGCTCCAGGATTTCCCATCCCTGTTTCGTACCGTATCATTTATCTATCAAAACAGACGATTGCTATGATTCTTTGTCTCCCCAGAGCGGAAGATCGCATCTCCGCCAAACGTCAATATTGCTGCGCGGTGGCACGCGCTTACTTCGATTGTTTCGAAATCTTCCGTACGATCTACCTCCTGTCATGAGGTTTGTCTGGGCTAATTAAGATAGCATTCCAGGGCGCTGTTTGTCTCAGCTCTCCTGGTACGCAAAACCATAAACCCCTACCTACCGGACCAACTGGTGGCCAACCACGTAACATGGAATATCTCATTTAACCGCTGTTTTTCTTGATAAAAAAGGGAGATAACATGTTTTCTTTATATACTTTTTGTATACTACCACATTTTAGTGAGCCGACAAACGACAAAAATACCTCCCATCTGTTCTGGCCGCTGTTCAAGCTGAGGGATTGTTTTGTTTCTGTATCAGTCTCTCGTCTATGAACGGTTTGTGCATCAATTTCTTTACCCGCTTGCTTATCAACAAACAATTTCTTCTGCGATAACCCATTTTATGAGATTCCCGGGCCATTAAGATCTAAAAACAGAACGGCCGAAGAAGTGAGCGACCCAAAAAGGTGTACAGATGATTCGATAGCATTAAGAGTCATCGTTTTACAAGGTTGGATTCAGTCACCGGTGTTTCCATTCTTTACATAACCGATAATAGGCAGATAATTGCATTTCGCCGTTCACTGCAGGCAAGACCGCAAACCCTGGTAACGGATGCAAATTGTGAGCCACGCTTACTTACCCATATATTGTGTTTTGCAAGACACACGGCTTCAGGCCAGTCCCCCTGTATTGTGCGCATTAGATTACGCGTATGACACCTTCGCGAAGATACTAGCAGGCACGATTGTGAAGAGGACAACTTCCGATACGTCGCGTTATCTAGTGCTGATAGCGCGCGATTGCGCCGGAGATGACGTACGCACACGGTGTCTTGTTATTGTTGCGAATGGCTGCAAAAATCACCCACTTGGGGCAGTGTATTGTTTTATCTGATCAACACCCAGGCGCGCGCGCGCTCGCGGCCAGTATAAAAACGAGCCTCTTGGAGATGTGAAATCTTTGACTTCATAGTTCTCTAGCGCACCTATACGATCTAGCGTCCACGGTACGGTCACGCAAAGTAAAAAAAAAACACCAAACGGAACGGAAAGTGAAACACTGAAGACGCGCAGTAGTGCAAGGTTTGCTTTGTAACTTTCGATTTCGGTAGCTGTAAACGGATAATTGTGGTGGCACACGCAAATAGTAATCTCAGCAAGCAATGGATCTCCTCTTGTTGTTGTGATTGGTGTTGCCAGCTTTCGTGTGTCAATGTTTTCCAAACCGAACCACAATCTTATTTCCACGGAGTTGGTAGTTGTGCTGCGAAAAAGCCGGAAGATACGGATAGAATCAAGGATCAGTTTTCCGTTTGTTGCAAACATTTTCACGGATGGCTAAAGGAAATCACAATCAACTAGCGAGTTACGTAATGTTCGGTAAGTATTCATGCTTTCGCGGATCCCTGTTGAGTTTTTACACCAATTTTTGTCATCCGGCTGTGGCAATTGTACCACGTTTATGATCTGTTCCCCTATATCTAAACAGTCCCAAGAACCAATAGCCTTTTTTGTCATCGAAAGCATTCGTGCGTCGGACCCAACGCCCGGGCGATGTTTTATCGGTTTAAGCCAGAATAAGGTTCCTGAATACGCATTTGCTTATCGCAACACCACCGTATTAGGCGGGCATTAGATAAGGTGCAGCGAGCGCAAAAATGAATTCCGCCTTTTCCATTCGCTGATAGATATTTTCATTCGTATTTTAGCACTTTTCGTGGTCGGAAAGGTGCAAGGCGTGCCGAACATAGTGCCAGGAACGGCGGGACCAGAGCAAGTCCCGGAACGGGTCAATGGAACACCGATTGAAACGGGCCTAGAGGACGTTGTTACCACCGGAGAAGGCAACTCCCCAGTAGGTAAGCATTTGTAAAGAAATCCCCTCAAATGCCCACGGTCCACCTGACTTAGACTTCCTTTCTCCGCAGATACTACTACTGAAAGCACAAGAACGACGACACATGATCGCGTTCTGTTCACCGATACACCTGTCATGGACGCTATTACCATCGTCTGGTACCTGGCCACGTTCATTGCTCTGATATCGTTTTTCCTGGTTATGGCCTGTGCCGATCGCAACCGCTGTGGGACTCGCAAACCCGCCACGGAAGAGTTACAGCCACCGCCAACACCGGCACCGTCCTACCGGTTGTTCGCACCGCCCAGCTACGATACGCTCGAGTTCGAGAAGGATAACGACAGCATCTACATTATTCCGTACGATACTCGCAGCGACAGTGACCATCATCAGCGGAATGCCGCGGAGGGCCTGGCAACCAACCTGGAACACATCTTCGAACCTCCATCATTACGGCGGCAACCGTCCAGTCATTCCGTTCGTATCAGTGATATTAGCGACGAGGGTGATGATGTACCAACGGCGATTATTGCAGTGAGGAGTGTTTCGGTTCGAAGTAGTGACGCCACCGACGAGCGAGACGTCACCGCACTCTGAAGGTCGATTAGACGCGAAACCCAATCGGCACCCGGCGGGTGAACTCGAACGTGTGTGATTTCTCTGTGCGCTCCGGTGTGCGATAAGTGGACAACGGTGTTTTATTACCGGCTTGAAGTGTTGTGTGCAGCTTGCGATTGTTCTTGTTCAATTGGCTACTGTAAGGCTGACGCAATAGTTTTCCGGTTTGTTAAAACAATTTAAACACGGAAAATGTTTCAGGTGATAAGAAATGTCGAGAAGGCATTTACGTTTCCGTAATAATGTGGTACCTACACGCGTGATGCTGCTTGTTACTGCTCATGACAATATCGAGAGCCTTTATATGTAAAGTATTAAGATAGGGAAGAATCAATCGATAGTTATTAATCAAATGGCATCAGTGATAAGTTGCCATCAACCGTAAGGTAGTTAGTGAACGTTCGCAGAATCTGTGGACATGTAAATATTGTTAATACCAAGACTAGCCTTGGTTACACGTGTTGAAATATAGAATGTGTACTTTTACAACATTATTTGCACCTTTCTTCGCACCGACAAAGGACAACAGGTCTGTATCTCATCATTTCGTTGCAAAATTGATTCTCATGCGCTTACGTATTTGATTCGTCCGATAAAACCATTTTACGATATGCCGATTGACTCACGTTGTTATTGATAAGCGGTACGAAAATACATCCGCATTACGGTGAAGTGAATGGAAATCTTCCGGAGAGGATTACCAACCTTTGAAGACTTCCCCGCCGTTGCTTTTAACTATTTGGAAAGCCGAGGAAAGGGAAGAATGAAACAATGGTTTGAATATTTTAATAACATTACATGAATAAAGCCGCTTACCACACAAATTACAATTCAAAAACTAGAATATAAAAACATCTTTTCCTTCTTGTAATCCTACTACCTTGTGATCCTCACAGCTACCGTTAACAAGCATTGAAGTTCCGTGGTGGATTACCTGTAAATTTAGGATTTAAACCTTCACTTAAACATCAAAAACCCTTATGGCAGTGAATGTTTCATATCTAATACATGCTATTTTATGTAACGTTTACTCAATGTAATGATATTTTTACGATGTAATTTTAAATTTTCAAACTAAAATAAAAGTTGTATTTAGTTAAACGTCAGTGACCATATCCATACGCGGACTCACTGTCGTAGCGTCGTTGGTAAACAACATCCAGCCAGCACAGTACATTTTGCAGGAGTGTCGAACACCTAACTGGCTATGCGTTGAACGTTTTCAGATGCTTAGTATTTCAAATAAATGATAAACGTATACGATTAGGAAGTAATCATGGTCTTATTGTGGACTGTTTTTGGCACTTAAAATATCTTCAATTTCAAAAAGATTCTTCAATGTTCGCGCGCTTGCATCGCATTATTATTTAGTTCAATCACAACCATTCAAATGCGCCATCCCTGGTTGACGGATAGAGAGCATCACGCATCCCTGCCTGCGTGCGCGTGCGAAGTACGTCTCGCATTTTATTGTTGGGATTCGAAAGAAAAGTTCCAGATGGTTTGACGTTGGCGCCGTGTGTTATTCGCGTCTTTCTTTCGTTCCGATCAGCAACGTTTCCGGTGCTGTTGATCGCCTGGCCATAACGCCATCGCTGGGCTGCGTGCTAGAAATGGTTCAACATGACCAAAGGTTGCTGTGGCTAAAATGTGGCCAGCTGTAGGGAAGTGGCGTGCTACAAGCTAACGACAACAAGCAGTGTGTGCAAGTTACAGAGATTTGCCAGTGTTTCGCGAGGCGTTGGGTGTGCGTATGTTTTGTGGCGTGGAACGAAAGGCCGTGGAGAACCGTTAGCATAGTTTTGTGAAGAGTGTTGTGTGATCCGAGCGTGTGTGGTGCCGCTCATCTGTTTCCGTGCTAAATGCGTGTCCACTGCGGACCACCAACCATCATCGACGGGAACGCAACAGCTGGAGCTTAGTGGTGATATATAAAAATAAAAGCATCAAAAACAGAAACGAGATGATCTTCTGCCCGAGAGCGACATCCCTGCTGCTGCAGTGGTGGTGTATTTTTATACTCTACACACAACGCACCGATTGTGCATCGTTCTTCTCAAGTAAGTTGTGCAACCCGGACCCCAAACTCTGTGGGTTCGAAATGGAAAGAAAAAGTCAAAACATCACACAAGACGCGATCAACGCGACGCCAAAACAGACCAACGCTGTGTGTTGTGCGCGTGTGCGAACCATCCAAACGCTATCTCTTCCGTTTTGTCTTTGCTTCGGTCTAATCGTAATGGAAACGGTACATCGCACCCAAGATCGTCTCGAAACTCGAAAAAAAACGAGGCCACGAATTCGCGAACGGAATGCACTGGAAGCAATAGTAACCGAGAGCTGCCTAACTCATTTCTCCCCTTGGCAGAGTCATTACCGGTTGACTCACATATCGGTATGAACGGAAGGCGTGGGATTCGGGTTTTATCAATGGAAAGTATTTCCCCGGTATCGTCCAGCGATGAATCACGCAATTACGATCAGTTGCAGAAGCTTTTGAGGCTGAGTCGCATCTTGTCACGCTCAACAAAAATGTGACGTGTGTGCATGATCACGTAGGCTTTAACCTCGCCGGGGGAACCTTCACCTACAGCATCCAAAACGATCAACGACCGCGAGTGGTGGTAGTCGATCGATCGGGTTAATCGGCTGATTCGAAGGCCGCGAAAGATGACGTTTCGGTCGCAGAGGAATGATTCTTTTATTGCTTTTCAAACCACTTCTTCTATTCTGCTTTTTTTCATTTATGGTACCACAATCTCGGAGTCAACAAGCCTGACGAATTCTGGATTTCCTTGACTTTACTTAGCGGTATCAGCTCAAAGTTCGGTAGGAATGGACCTGGAGTAACCGCAGATTTGAATTGGAACGTGTCATCTGTCTGCTCTCTTTGAGTGATCGTCACACTTTTATTAGAGAATCTATAAATTAGGAGCAAAATGTAATGAATATGTTTATTCTGCTGTAGCCACCGAAAAATAATTGTTTGACCTTCACAAGGCTGTCTGTTTCGATCGCTTTGCCAGGAGCAGTGTGGTACCTCTGAACTTTTGAGTTAAGATGTCCTGCAACTTTGCGCCTGATTTGATCGCGCCTGAAGTTACCCGATGGCTCATGAATCTTCCGAGAGATCTTCAGAGATTTATAAGGAATCAGATAATTAAAAGCTACTTGAATCATTAAGCACAACACTAGTCTAGCACGCGTTTGGACTTCCTACACGAAGAGTGTCGTCATCGAAGTCACGAAGAATTTGTTCCATATAAGCATCTGGAGAATATTTCGCTCTTTATTTAACGAACTTCAACTACACAAACCGGCAATTTTGTATCCCTCAATTGTTATCTTCTTCCCGTATGATTTATTTATGATCTTTTCCAATCAAAAACAGCATTAGCGCAATTTCGCACAACACCTGACGGGCGCTAGTACGTCCGTGCCGGACCACGGAAGTATTGGTTAGCTTTTTTTCCATTACACCATGTTTCAAGTAGCACCATGGTGCCAAACAGGTTGTTGCCACCCTCACACTGATCGCTTGCACAAGCCACCACTGGGGTGGTAAATACATCAACATTCGTTACGATCGACGCGCGTCGTCCAAAAATCCGTAGCGTTATGTCCCAAAAAACACTCGAGAGGGGGACTTCTTTGCGATTCAATGCACCTCTCGCTACGGTTGCGCCTATTTGCCGAAAGACAGCACGGTGTTGGAAACCGATTCACTTTGTCCCACTTTAATAGTTTTGCCCAAGCTCGATGCAAATCGGTGTCCAAAAACAAAAAATTACCGGATGAGGAATTTAGTTTTCGCACGTGTAATTCGTAAGTTGACTCGAGGTGGTGGTTGAGAAATAAACTCTATTCAATTTAACACATTTTACCTCAACGATCGTTTGTGTTGTAATTAGTGATGGGTCAAGTCGCACTTTTCACTGTGCGGTGTGTGGTACCACGCACAATTCGTTGTGTTGTGCTATTGTGGTACCACAGTAAAATGTCACATCACTTGCATGCAACACACTCTCCGTGTGTGGCATACAATTTTTGTGGTGCCACAATGTCACAAAGCGCACAGTTTTTGCCCAACGAGCAAAGTTTGCGACAAAACGCGAAAGTTGCACGATTTTCCCCCGTTTCAAGCCTTCCTCCAACCCTGAGGAAGACACTGCCTCCACGAACTCGGTTGTCGCGGGCGATGTCTTTGGTTGCAAGCTATCGACATCGCATTCTGGCATATGCCTGCTTTTCTTCGGTTTCGCTCACCTCGGACTTCGTCACTTTTGAACGTGCGACGGTGTGCAAACCCTCGACTGATCACACTACACATTCACACACCTCCTGCCTACCCCACACCTGAACGCTCCCATGAAAAAAATTGTTGCTCCAGAAATTGAATTCAGCCGCGGAGAGTTGCACTATGGGTGGAAGCTTTGTCATAATTTGCTGTGATAATGCTAGTCAATCGTGGACAATTTCTCTAATTGAGTACTTAAATTTTATTTCATAAATTAGTTTTTTTGATAAAAAAGATTTGTTTAGCTAAATTAATCATCTTGATCATTAATATCCTGCAGTTATTTTTTCCCGCACATATTATCGAAAGGTGTCGAAATTAATGACACCTTTCTTCGAAGTACCCCATAGTGCCACTCTCTTCACATTCGTGTATGCTACCGGTTTCATCCATTTCGTTCTTCGCAAAATAGTGAAAAGTAAACAAGCAGAAAGGTAAGATGTAATAATCGTCATAGAGAATTGGTTTGTTAATTTATTTTGATTTGTTTTAGCTAAACATGGATTCCTCACTGCAATCATCCAAGAGATCCGGTCAATATTACCGGCGAATCCAGAAACGCACTCTGAATGAAGCGGTGGAAGAGGAAGGAGAAAGCAGCCGGATGCCGATGGATATAGGTAAGTTAACACTTCTTAAATTTAATTTCGTCTCCAAACTGTGTTATGTTATCAGTGGATGTGGATGTGTGTGGATGTGGATGTGTGAATTAAAAGCATTCTTTTCGTTTTCTTCCTCTCTATAGACAACGCACACCGCCAACACCGACGCCGAAATTGCAAGGAATCCCATGGTTGGGGATAAGAAGGACGTAAGCGCCGCGTGAGGAAGAGAGCGGCAAAGCGCGCGCGGCTAATCGTGTGTGGATCGCGCAGAGGAAGCGGCAACGGCTGGTAGAAAGGAGGCGTGGAAGCGGGGACCAGCTGACTGCGGCAGCAGGATACCACGAATTAGTGTGAGGCAACGGGTGAGTACGAATAAAGGAAGAGGGTGTGCAATCTAACGTGTGTACGTGTGTGCGGTTTCATTTCGATGCATCCGAAAGGCCTTGGGTATGAAGTATGGGAGAGGGAGGAGAGGATATAAGACGATACAACCCCACGCGACGTGTCACGGCGACATGCTCAATTCTGCTGCTATCGAGACTGTTTTTGAGCATGTTTTTGAGCATGTTGCGTTCATACAAAACTTCGCGTTTTGTCGCAAACTTTGCTGGTTGGGTGTGGTACCACAATTTTAGTGTTGCGCACAATTTTTGTGGTACCACAATTTTTGTGTATCGCACAATTTTTGTGTATCGCACAATTTTTGTGTATCGCACAATTTTTGTGTATCGCACAATTTTTGTGTATCGCACAATTTTTGTGGTACCACACAGTTATTGTGCTGCGCACAATATTTGTGGTACCATAATTTTTGTGGTACTACACAGTTATTGTGCTTATTTAATATTATCTACGTTAATTCTTTTACATGTTGTGTTAAGCAGATTAAATGAGGTGCTTTTATTAATTTGCTTTTATAAAACAAAAATGCAGAAGCGAAACCATGGATTTTTTTAAAATAATATCATACCGTTTTGCATATGTTTGCTTTCGTTCAATTTGTACGTTTGGATTGTAACCTTGTGCCCTAAAACCTAAATAAATCTAAAAGTAATATTAATACAACTTCGTTTTGTTTAAGCAGAAATACAGTAGGTTATAACTAGTTGGGTTTCTTTTTAATAGGCAGTTCAACAGTTGCGTTGAATGCCAAAAAACGTGGTGTATTTGACTTAAGTTAGAAAGCATGGAGTGTTGCTAAAGAATTAAAAAGTATGGTATATGATTAATTCTATGATTCAACCAAAAACTGTTTTAATAAATATAGTTCTGTTTTATTATTTTTCTTCTTATATCTTGTCTTTTCAAAAACCCAATTATTTAGTTCGCTCTCACTACCTAAAACATATTAGTATCCCAACCAATAAGGTCTGACTTAATTCACTCTTCGAATTCTAAATATTATTATTCAATTGTATTGAATTTATTGAATTATTCAATCTACATTATCAAGAAAGAAAAGATAAACCATATAAACGCCTTTACTCCTATTGGCTTGTGAGAAGTCATATCACAATCGAAAGTGATATGAACATTATTGCAAAAGTACTTGAAAAGTATTGAAAGTAGGAGTTTTTTTATTCAGTTTCAGACTAATGTAACTATTTCAGTATTACGCATTTTTTGCAACGTGCTTTAACTCTATCTCCAAGAAGCGAAAAGTTTTAAATTTGACTGTAAATGGATAAGACGATAGTTAACATAATGCTTAATCACTCATTTTGCAATAATCAGATATGCAGTCAAGGTTTTGTTTTGTACATATAAAATATTGTGTGAAGAGGGTGGCCCGGAGTTTGATGGTAGCTGCACCGATCTTCACACGACCGGACCGGACCAAATTCCCATCCATGCCATTTAAGATAGCAAAAAAATTAAAAGCTTTCTTTTGAAAAAAACAGACATAAATTAAAAACCCGTCTCTCCTTTTATAAATTTTGCATTGAAAGTTGTTACATTGTCCAGTTTTAACTTTGAACCAGGTCTATCGATTTATTAATCTCACTGCACAGTTGACGTAGAATATATACATCCTAAATTAAAATAGTAGCGTCAACTGTTCTGTCACAACTTCAAACTGGGAAAGCATTCTTCTTCGATAGGCCTGAAGCCCCAAGGTCTTCCTCGATGAGGCTGAGAGAGCAGGATGATGAGACTGCGAGAGCCGTATGCGAGGCTCAGAGAGCCGACGTGGTGAGGCTGCGAGAGCCGACTTGAACTATCCTTAGTCCTTGCGAGTTTGCTAATGACTAACTGAAAAACGCGAAGGATCCCTTTTTATACCCTGTTTTTCGGGTGCGAGCAGATCACACGCGGGAAGTATCTTACGCTCTGGTAACAAAGATGTTGCGCTTGCTACCGTAAGCCGTGCGCTAGGCGGAATTCTAAGAATTTTTGGTTTCTGATACAACAAGTACTAAATGTCTAACCATCGCTAATACAGCAACACCATGGGTGGTGTCTATCCATAGTGTTTGAATAAACCAGTTAGTCAACAGCAAGATTTAGGAGTTTATCCTTTGACAACCTAGCTGTCAGCTCTATTGCGAGTCCTGGTAACGGGTAGCGGACAATAGATACCTGGCAGTGCTCTCCGGTTTGTTAAAGATCAAGTCTGTTGTTTTTGGCCCCTATGAGAATTCATTTCTCGAAATCTCAGTTCAATCAGTGCAGGGCGCAATCCTTCACAGTATTCACACATTTTAAATTGTGCATTCAGTCGCCATTAAAAGATCGCAGTAAGTATTTCAGACCTAGATAGTTTTATTGTATTCGTCAAACTTACATCTTTATTGTATTTATATTTTATTAGGAAGATGTCTACAGAGCGCAAAAACAGTGATGTTTGGGGATATTTTGTGCAACAAAGTTCTGAAACTTCATACAAATGCCGAATATGCCAAAGAATTTTGTCAGTAAAGCAGAAATCAACATATAGCTTAAAACGACATCTCGAAACGAAACACCCGACGTGGGCATCGCCTTCATCAACTGATTCATCGCCTAAGACTAACGATAAGAACGTAAGTGAGGATACAGGAGAGCATAGCAAAAGTTCTGTGACACGGAAAGTTGTACAAGGAACGCTAGCAGGTTTTGTAAACGTGCACAAACCGCTAAAAACAATCGCAAAAGCAAACATTGACAAAAAACTGCTCAAAGTATTTTGCAACCATGCATTGCCATTTCAGCTGGTTGAGGCCCCTGACTTCCAAGATTTTGTCAAAACATTATGTCCTAATTACAACCTGCCAGCACGTAAAACGTTAAGTAATGCTATGCTTGACGCAAGCTTTCAGGATTTATTAGAGGAAGTGAAAACCAACCTTGTTTCTGTGAAGGCGGTTGCTTTGACATCAGATGGTTGGACGGATATAAACAACGTGAGTTTCTTGGCCGCTACTGTTCATTACGTCCATGAAGAAAGTGGACAACTCAAATCTCATCTGTTGGAATGTGGGAAATTTATAGAACGACACACCTCTCAAAACATTGCAGATTGGCTAATAACTGTCCAGGAAGCATTCAACTTAGCAAGCAAAGTAGTGTGTATAGTAACGGATAATGCTTCTAATATGAAGAACGCAGTTGCTTCATTGGGTATTGAACATATGCCGTGTTTTGCTCACTCGTTGAATCTTGCCGTTAAAGATTCTATTAAGGAATCAATATCTCAAACGGTGGATAGAGTTAAACAAATCGTTTTGTTTTACAAAAGAAGCTCGGCTGCTACTTTGAAACTATGCGAGCTACAACGAAACCTGAACTACAAAGAACTTAAACTTATTTTGGATGTTCCTACCAGATGGAATTCAACATTTTTTATGTTGGAAAGGTTTCATGCAAACAAGGAACCAATTATTTCTTCTCTTGCCTTGTTGAGAGCTTCTAACACAATAGAAGACAACGATTGGCAAATAATGAAAGAAGCAGTAAATATACTAAGAGTATTCGACACTATTACTCAAGAAATTTCAGCTGAAAAAAATATTACCTTATCAAAAATGAGTGTAATTATACGGGTACTATCTACTAAACTAGAAAGCTACGACCTTGTGAATTATACCAAAGAGATAAAAACAATGATAAAAAGTTTGTTAGAAAACATAAGAAAAAGATATATGTACTTAAGCAAAGATGTTGTAGCATATGCGTCCATTTTGGATCCAAGATTTAAGAAAAAAGGATTTGCAAACGACTGCGATTTTAACAAGAAATGTGCTAGTTTAATATTGCTCATGGATAAGTTAATAGATGAAACTGAAGATCATGTTGAAAATACGCAAAATAATGAATCGGTTAGGGAAGAGATCAAAACTTTGGATTCCAATAATTTTTGGGATGAATTTGATGTAGGTTCAACCCCTCAAGTGGTGCTTCATGCGCGTTCGTCCAGCAAAAAAGAGTTGGACAACTATTTAGCGGAACCTCTTATACATCGGAAGGACGACCCACTCGAATGGTGGAACTTAGAAAAGTACAAATATCCCAGACTGTATCATTTAATGTTACGCACCCTCTGTATACCAGCATCTTCGGTACCTTGCGAGCGTGTTTTTTCAAAAGCTGGAGATGTGGAAACAAGCAAGAGAAACCGACTAACAGCTAGCAAAATGAGCAAAATTTTGTTTATTAAACATAATCAGCAGTGAATTATGAATTATCAATGAATTATCCAACGGAATTATTTAGTTTAGTAAGATTGTTAACACTAAAAATGAACAAAGTTCAAATACATTATATTATGAAGCAACAGCTTTATTAGGTAAATAAAACTGAACTCTTTAGAAAAAATCAATTATATCGGAATGAGTGATAAAAAGACTAAACCCTTTTACGCTTTACACAACTTTATATATACTTAATGGATAAATAAAATTAGCGATATCGGTAACGATTTATCTAAATAACCATGAATTTCTATGTCTTAACAATTATTTTATTTGCTATCATTTTCCGAAGGATATTTTTCCGGAAAATCCGAGAAAGATATTTTTGTGATAAAAGTGGTTTTAAACTGATTATTCAATTAACATTATTACACAGCTGTACAATTGGCCCGAAACAACGCGCAGCACACGAAATCCGTGCGCAGCACAATAACTGTGTGGTACCGTTGAAATTGTGCGGAACACTAAAATTGTGGTACCACAAAAACTGTGCGCAGCACAATAACTGTGTGGTACCACAAAAATTGTGCGATACACAAAAATTGTGCGATACACAAAAATTGTGCGATACACAAAAATTGTGCGATACACAAAAATTGTGCGATACACAAAAATTGTGGTACCACAAAAACTGTGCGCAACACTAAAATTGTGGTACCACAAAAACTGTGCGCTTTGTGACATTGTGGCACCACAAAAATTGTATGCCACACACGGAGAGCGTGTTGCATGCAAGCCATGCCCAACCAGCAAAGTTTGCGACAAAACGCGAAGTTTTGTATGAACGCAACATGCTCAAAAACATGCTCAAAAACAGTCTCGATAGCAGCAGAATTGAGCATGTCGCCGTGACACGTCGCGTGGGGTTGTATCGTCTTATATCCTCTCCTCCCTCTCCCATACTTCATACCCAAGGCCTTTCGGATGCATCGAAATGAAACCGCACACACGTACACACGTTAGATTGCACACCCTCTTCCTTTATTCGTACTCACCCGTTGCCTCACACTAATTCGTGGTATCCTGCTGCCGCAGTCAGCTGGTCCCCGCTTCCACGCCTCCTTTCTACCAGCCGTTGCCGCTTCCTCTGCGCGATCCACACACGATTAGCCGCGCGCGCTTTGCCGCTCTCTTCCTCACGCGGCGCTTACGTCCTTCTTATCCCCAACCATGGGATTCCTTGCAATTTCGGCGTCGGTGTTGGCGGTGTGCGTTGTCTATAGAGAGGAAGAAAACGAAAAGAATGCTTTTAATTCACACATCCACATCCACACACATCCACATCCACTGATAACATAACACAGTTTGGAGACGAAATTAAATTTAAGAAGTGTTAACTTACCTATATCCATCGGCATCCGGCTGCTTTCTCCTTCCTCTTCCACCGCTTCATTCAGAGTGCGTTTCTGGATTCGCCGGTAATATTGACCGGATCTCTTGGATGATTGCAGTGAGGAATCCATGTTTAGCTAAAACAAATCAAAATAAATTAACAAACCAATTCTCTATGACGATTATTACATCTTACCTTTCTGCTTGTTTACTTTTCACTATTTTGCGAAGAACGAAATGGATGAAACCGGTAGCATACACGAATGTGAAGAGAGTGGCACTATGGGGTACTTCGAAGAAAGGTGTCATTAATTTCGACACCTTTCGATAATATGTGCGGGAAAAAATAACTGCAGGATATTAATGATCAAGATGATTAATTTAGCTAAACAAATCTTTTTTATCAAAAAAACTAATTTATGAAATAAAATTTAAGTACTCAATTAGAGAAATTGTCCACGATTGACTAGCATTATCACAGCAAATTATGACAAAGCTTCCACCCATAGTGCAACTCTCCGCGGCTGAATTCAATTTCTGGAGCAACAATTTTTTTCATGGGAGCGTTCAGGTGTGGGGTAGGCAGGAGGTGTGTGAATGTGTAGTGTGATCAGTCGAGGGTTTGCACACCGTCGCACGTTCAAAAGTGACGAAGTCCGAGGTGAGCGAAACCGAAGAAAAGCAGGCATATGCCAGAATGCGATGTCGATAGCTTGCAACCAAAGACATCGCCCGCGACAACCGAGTTCGTGGAGGCAGTGTCTTCCTCAGGGTTGGAGGAAGGCTTGAAACGGGGGAAAATCGTGCAACTTTCGCGTTTTGTCGCAAACTTTGCTCGTTGGGTGTGACATTTTACTGTGGTACCACAATTATATTTTGTGTGTAGTGTGCTCGCACACTTTACTGTGCTGTGTGTGCGTGGTACCACAGTGTCACACGACCCATCACTAGTTGTAATGGGGAATTGTGTGTTTGTGTTTGGATCAGTTGAGCATAATAACAGGTGAGCATAATTGGGTATGGCTTAACGACACACCCAATGTTCAAATGTGACTAATCGGTTTATGTACAACTCCTTTTCAGATCAGATGTTTTGCTTCATCATCAATGCTCTTACATGATCGTGATCATTCTATGTTTGCTTATGCCGTCAGCGGGTCAACACTTCACTGCTGATCAATAGTGCTCTTACAATTTGCTTGGCGGGATTTATTTGCCGACCGAAACCTGCCGCCACCTCACACCGGAAGTGGGTTTGATTTGAGCGCTGCCCCGTTTTAAGTATCCGGGTATCCACGAGCCACTTCAGCGCATCAGGCAGTGCGGTGCAATAATCACACCCTGCACCAAACATATTGCATCACCCGCGTCGGAACTGTCGGGGTACTCGTGAATTGCACTCGGCCAGACCCTTACACAGTGAGTGGAAGCGCAAAAAGTCTAGCGGCGTATATCGGGCAGACACGGGTACCGGTTTCGGTACCATCTTCCAGATCAATCTGTTGTCGCGAACCGAACGACCTGACACGATGATATCGACCAACGCTTCAATATCGTGTCTTCAATGCCCGCAATGGTCACAAACAGACACACACAACACCTATCGACGGATCGGATCGGAGCTCTCGCTCCGGCCGGACGGTCATCAATGCACATATCGAGGCGAAGTGACCAAACGTGCCAGCATTAAATTGATACAGGTCATTTTCAGTAACCTTCGCATAATTGATGCCATTGCCGGTACGGCACATTCGGTGCGCAAGCGAGACCGGTACACACCTACCGTTGCGCCCGTGCTATGATCGAGTGCCGTTTTTGCTGGTCTTCTGTTTTGTTAATGAAAACAAAAACACCTCCCCGCCAAAAGGTAGCTCTGGGCGAGGAACTATGTCCATGACGGGGTGTTTTTTGTGTGTGTGAGCGTGTTTGCTTCGCGTGTCTTTGTAAGAAGGTGTTTACATGCAAGCCACTGCCAGAAACATTCATCTAATTATCGTTAAATTGAATGGGGAAAGGTGTGCACAACTTAAGAAAGTTACCGTCCACTTAGCATGGCCTTATAACACCTTTTACTTCCGTGTTGATGATCCCCCGAAGGTACAAGAGTGCGCTGCGTGTGCGAACGACGCTTGCGACACACTGTACCATTTAATTCCCTTTCAGGATCATTACTAAAGGCGTAACCATCCATCAAACTACTCGCTTTTCGAGGACATTTTTTTTTTTTTGGTGTGTGATGAATAATGTCTGTATTTTTTTAGCATTTAATGGACAGATAAGCGCAAAAAAGCAATGGTGGTTGAATAACTGCTGTCATTGACAATTTCTTTATTGTTAATTTTTTATCCTTTTTTTCTTTCTTGTACATGTACAATGGTTAAAGTTCCCTATACGTGCAAAAAGAAGCAAATTTGTTAGAAAATTGAAATTGAATATGAATTACACAATATACAGTGTGTAACACAATTTTATGAACATTTGTTTCTGTGTATAAAACAAAAGAAAATTTGCCGAAATAGGTCAAAAGAGTGTTGTAATAAGTGATGAATTATGATATTATACACATAAATAGAAATAAAACTTACTAATATCATAATTTTTAAACTCAAAATTAAACAATTTTTATTTTTTATTCCTTTGTCAAGGTTTTGTTTTTACTTTTTTAAAGTCTTCTAACTAAGAATCTTCCTAGTTTTCCAAAACGTGCACAATTCCACCTATTTGATTTTCATTTGATTCTTGCTGTTTTTTGCTAATTTATTTGGTTCATTTCCTTGTTTATTTTTATCTAAATTTCACCCTCTAAACAGCGTTTACAAATTGCGTACTTTTATTGCTCTTAAATTAAATTTAAATTTTTAATTTGCTTTTTATATTTGCAATTTGACAGTTTTTTTTATCTATTAAATATCTTTTTTGATTTAACTATACGCTTTGGTGTTAGTTTTTATATTAATAATGAGTTATATTGCACATTATATTGAATTGCTGTCTTTAAACTCTTTTTTGTAGGATACTTACTGTTAATTTAAATATTATATTAAATTCCAAATAGATAAAACATAAAATAATGATTCCTTTTTTTTCTTCCCTTTTCTTTCCGTCTCTTTTACCTGTTTCTTCGATTCAGATGCCGAACCAGCAACGGCTGCGGGTGTATTATCGCTGTGCGGTGAGAGCGGAGAAACCAGCGAGCAGTACGTTAGCGATAAGGGTCCGACGTCCAGCGTGCTGCTAGCCCTGCGTCCGGAACATGGCAAAGCGTCACCGTCCTCGGCCACTTCCTGCAAACGCCAGTACCGGGCACCCGATGCGTACAACTTCTTCGTGCGAATGCAGCGCGTTCCAGCCGTCGGTTCGCGCAGCTCGGCAAGCAGAAAGTACAACGGCAACAAGTCAAGCAACAGCACCCATAGCTGCCCGCTTACGATTGTACGTATGGCTGAGGAACCTGTTCTAGCTGAGGAGCATGATCGGGGGGGAGGTCGGGTGGCAGTGTGGGTTGCCTGTGGTAGTTTAAATATTGCGATGCATTCTTCACGGAGTGCGTACGTTCTGTTATTGCGCTGAGATGAGCAGGCGTTTATCATTTACCCCCGGCAAAGCTTCTTTATGCGAACGTACACGTGCCGTGGGTAGGAACTGCCCATGCACAACCACAACATGCAGTACGTTCGCGTACTGCCTGCTAGCCAAGGGCAACGATGCGCAACCAATAGCTCACACCTCACATCCCAACCACACACACAGACAACATTGTGCGCTGAGTGCTAATTAGTTCGAGCGAAAAATGGTTCAAAACCTCAATTGATCTAACTGAACTTGGTCCTCTCTCTCCCTTCCACCCCCTGTTCTTCGATTCTACCCCTATCTTTACAGTCACAATCGGCCAACGGTGAAGTGTTGCCCTCGTGGCGGTTAGATCCATGCCTGCTGGAAACGGCCGGCACGCTGGAAGAACCGATGCGACTGATGCAGGGCAAGCTGAACATTGTCTGGAATCATGATGGCAATGCGCCTAACTATCGCCTCCAGATCACGGTGGTTGGCCAGGGTGCGGTTTGCCTGGAACGCGATAAGCATTCCTGTCTGGAGTACGTTGGCATGCCGTTGCTTTGCATTGCCCGGGAGCTCGTTTGTGACGGGCTGCCAAACTGTCCACCGCTCGGGACCGAAGTCAGCGATGAGAATGAAGCAATGTGTGTTAAGCACCGGCAGCAGGAATATTCGGTAAGCATAGCTGGTTTTTGTATGCAATTCGTTTCGTCGTGATTAGAGCAGCAGCAAAACGGTAACCCTCAAGTTGAAACAAGTTTGTTTTATATTTCGTTTATTAGTTATTGCTTGACATTTAGACTTTCCAACTCTGAAGTATGTAAGTTCTACAATCACAATTAGTTACTCTTAAGTCTGTCTCATAAAGTTACACTTTGTAATATACAATGAAACCGTTTAACTTATTGATGTTTACAGTTCATTAGTGGATGATTATTCTTTCTTTTAATGAAAATCGAACGTTTATACGTTTTCGAACAGGCTTGAGATTACTCTTTCGACTGCTTTATCCTAATTATTTGTATATCTCTTCTCAAACTCAAATGAAGCTGATAGCATTGTCGTAGTTTCCTGCCTAAATTTGCAGCACAATTCATGTCAGTTTCACAAGTTTACCTTGTCTATTAACTCAGTAATGTACAACTTCTGCACCAGATTGTAAGACAAGCCCTCAATCAAAGATGTCACGCTGTCGGTCCGGCTATCGCTTTATGACCGCTATAACTCAATGTTTTAATTCACTTAACCGATCAACTTGTTTGTTGGTGAAATGTTTCCTAGAGAATGTAAATAGGAACTTGCTTAAGGTAAATCTTATTTCGTATACATCCACAACAGGAAGGGACGATGGTTTTATTCTCTTTTATCTTTCTTTATTTTGCTACTTTTGCAGTTATTTCCTGTTTTTCCACTGTAAGCTAATTATAACTTATTGTCGGATTATTATCGCTTGCTTGTTCTTCCCCATTGCTTGCAACATTCCTGATAGATTTATGTAGTATTTTGCTGAAAATGGACACTTTCTTCCTGTTAGCATGTCTTTCTCTGTTCTCCAACCGTCAAGTGCACCACACAAAATGTGTGTCACATAATTTGAAAGTGGTACGCCTTACTCATCGTCAAAAATAAAAACCATTGCACCACGACGGGCGGCCATCCGGAATCTTGTTCACAATAGCCAGAATCTAGAGCGCTCGTGTTGTTAACATGTTGTTTTCCTTTTGCTTTGCTTTGCTTTCTCACACAGGAAAATCCCGTCCAATCGGTATTTCGTCAGTACATCCAAAACACGATCAAGTCATTCTTTGGCGGTGAACCGAAAGAGCTACCATCGAAACCCGCCTTCGGTGAGGTCGACATTGGACTGGAGCAAAAGTTCGGTGCACTGTACCCGCCGGTTTCTTCACCGTTTCCACCGCCGGCAACCGAACCAACGGTGCAGCCACCCAAAAAGCACCGCAGCAGCCTAACCGGACTGTCCAAATATGGTCCATGGGGTTATCTGTTCCTCGGTATGCTCATATGCGGCGGTGCATTGCTAATTTGCGGTCTGTGGGGTAAGTTTGTGGTTGTTTTTGGCACAACCGCTTTCACCGTTTGGACGCACTTTTATTAATGCTTCATTTTTGTAGAGTGCTGTTGCCGATCGCACAAACCCGAAACCGACAGCACGGATGATTCGCTACCGGATCAGGTGCCGTCATTTCTGCAAACATCACCCCCGACCGGTGATTCCGGTCGACAGGGAATGGCCGCCGGGGACGGTCCCGCCACCCACAATCTACCTCACTACGGAGAGCTTGATCCACCGCCCGCATATTCGGTGCTGTTTCCCACCCAGAAACCGTCCGACAGTGGTAACGAGTTACCGGTGACCGGCGAGACCGCACAAACCAACAGTCCTAGCATTAGCGATAGTAATAACAGCCGAGGTGAGAGCGATGGACATCCGCGGGTAGCAGATGAGGAAGGTTTGGTGGTGGCCGGCGAAGCACCACCGTCTCCACTTTCATCCTCATCCGTTGCCGAGTCCCTTTAGCTTTAGTTAGGATAGCATCGAATTGCCGAATGTGTTGCAGTATGAATCGAGCCAAAAAAAGGCGCGCGTATTAGTGAACGGCAGTATTTTCAGGCATCCGTCATGTAAGTAGATTAGTGGATAGGGTTTATTTTCGCAAGGATAGGTTTTGAGGTACGCTCATTACATTAATTTCGCTTTACACAACCAACATCCAAAAACAAACTCATCTAGCAAGTAAGCGGAATTAGTCGATGAAAAGGCTGAACCATCTCCTTCCTGAAGCTAATGTTTTACTACCAAACCAAATCGAAGACAAACAGGAAAACACCCGACATGCGGGGAGTTCGAATGTGGGAGGGCGAATGTTGTGGTTCGTTGTTGTGCTGATGAAAGCGGTTGAGTACGGATAGTAATTGGGACCAGGAAACGAAACAGGTTAGTGAAATCGAATTACCAAGGGGGCAGAGCAGAGACAACAATCGACGACGATCAAGCATTTCACCATGACACGCCGTTTAGAAGCCATTTCGGGAAGGTTGGACAGAGAGAAAGAGAGAGAGAGAATGTTGCCCTGAAACATTTGACCCAAAAAAAAAACAAAACAAAGCACAAAGCAGTGCACAAAGGGGCACGCAAAAGGATCTGCAGGAAGGAAGACAATTGTTAAACGCATCCTTTCCCTTTCCCTTTCTTTCGGTCAGTCCTTCGGCTTAGTGAGTTAGTGCAGCTAAAAGTAGGTAAGTAAGTAGGACAGCATACAAAACACACACCAGGATAACGAGAAGCATTAAAAGGGAACAGGGGGGATCCAAACCAGATATGATTATCGAATAAGACCGAATTCTCAAACTAATGTTTAAGAAAAATCCAAACACACACGCGCATTTAAGTCGATCGAATGGGAGAAGATGGTACATGTACTGTTGCAAATACCTACTAACAACAATACGTAATGTGATATTAATTTATTGATTAAACACGGAATAAACAGATCGCATTCTTTCATATAAACCGGTTTAGGGAGAAGTTCTTAACGCCAAAGCCCTGTTAGTGATGACGTTAGTTAAACGGTTAGCATGTGGAAGGACATATAACAGAAATTCTATAAAACATTCTTACAAGAGATGTGAGTTCAACTCAGTTGAGAGAAGTAAGACCGCATCATACCATGTTTTATAATCATTGAACAACTTACGTTTTTATTTCATGAAAAATATAGTAAAAAACAAAACAAAAAAAACGGTAGAATTTAGCATGTACAAGATGCTGTAGCTATTTAAATGTTACCAACATTTCTGCGTTCCGCCTGTATTATGTAAATGTGTGTGGTTGTTTGTTTGTTTGTTTTTTCTTGTAACGACAATACCGATTTATCGTTTCTCGCTTTGCGTTCCATTTGCACACTTGCTCCTCTATATTGGATCGAGAGTACATTTACAGTAAAAGAGTAGTAAAGAGCTTAAAGGGCTAAATGTTTATAAAAGTAAACTAAAGATATAGATATAAGCGGTGCACGCTTTTGTTGAGGCTCGATAGTTTGCGGGTGTTCGTTTGGATGGATGTGTTAGTTTTGTTTAAAGTTTAAGGTTGTGTTTTATATAAACTTTTACATACGTTTCCTTCCTTTTTTTGTTTGCTTGGTTCAGGAAACGGGTTTCATTACTGGTTGTTCATGTCTGAAGGAAGAAAACGGAAAGCTACTGAATGTTCCTGTTCCTTGCACTGTGTATACGGTTACACCGGCAGACAGACGATCCCTTACCCTTTGCTTTGACATTTGCTAATATTATTATTATTATCTTTGGGCCCACAGTTAACAAGTTATCAACTTTGTTTAAATGTTTGTTTTCCTTTTCTTCTTTTGATATACAAATGAATGCGCTTCCATGTTTTTCCCCCCACGTTTCACTTGCTTGCTGATATAATTTGTTTAGTTACTTTTTTCCCTTAACTTTCTGTGTTGGTGCGTTTTTCTCCGCAATAATGTTTCCTCGGTTTTGATTGGTGATTAGCTTAACTAATTTGCTTTCCTTTCGAAAGTTTTATTGCTATGTTTTACTTCACATCTTCTTCCGTGTGTGTGTGCGTGCTGCTTACATGTTTTACGCTTATTGTACACGACGTAGAAACACCACACAACACACGATACCGGTACACGAACGATCATCGATTATAGGCTGCTGAATAACTTGTTTGTGTGCTTTGTGGTTGTGTTGGGTGCATTTACAAGTTTGTGATGCTACTTTCTGTGTGTGTGTGTTACTACACAACTGCAATAGATACTGTACACAGCTGTGCACTTTGGCAACATTTATCGCATGAAAAACAAAAGTAGTAGTAAAATGGCTGCCATTTGCGCTGATGGAGCACTTTGTTTTCTCAGTCAGTATCAGTAACGGTAATCAGTAGTGAATCGACCGTGGAAGCATTTACAGTACAGAGTTGAAGAATTGAATTACACGCACCGATAAAGTTGCTTATTTTATATTATAGCACCATAAGGAGCGCTTGCTTTTTTTGTTGTTGCTAACCTATTATGATTGGTTTTTGTGCCATTTTAATACATGGTTTTAATGGAAGGAAGTATTATGCAGACCTTTCAGTTCGTTCGATAAGCAAAGGAAAACCAAACCGTCACAAGCTTTTTAAAATAAAATTATCCTTTCTTTAAACGCTATAGAGACTTAACGGAGAAGCTAATAGGGGAATATAAACGGTACAGCACACACACACACACCCATCGTCAGTTATTGTCGAGTTTGCTATGAAAGAAGGTGTGGTAGACCTTTAAGTAGCCGAATAAAATGAAAACGATTTAAGTAGCATTCATTCAACTGGAAATTTTATCTACAAAAGGATGATAAGGAAAAGTGGACAAGTGTAAACAGTAGTATAAATTGTATTAATCTTCTACTGTATGTTTCTATTATCAATATTTCCTTCGCTTTCCTACTATCTTCTGGAGCGTAGACAGTGTGTCCCGACCTTCCATCTTTTGTTTTCATATAACTTTAACTCATGATGTGTGATTTTTGTTTCCATTTTGCAATTTTGCGATATGCAAAACAATTTCGCCCACTATTTGCCTGTCACATATACAACTTCTTATGTTCGAACTTCGAAACCCAACGTTTGCCATTTTTATTTATTATTAAGTGTATGTATGCTTTTTTGGTTTTTTTTGCTTTGGACAACATTTCCCGACAAAAAACAAACACGCACACACACTGAACGAACGATACAAATATCGATAATATTAACATGTTTAGTATTTGTTGTTGTTGTATGTCACCCCTTTACTATTATCACACCCCCACCGTCGATCAGCAGCCACCAATCGGCCACCCCTGGGGGCCGTTACAGCCGTTAATTTGAAACATTATTCCACTATGCGCTTATATTACTAGATGGATGTAAGTATGTGTGTGTGTAGGTGATACGATACAGTGGTGTTTTTTGTTTTGTTCTCTTTCAACAATTCGCAAAACGAACGGTTGCGCAAATGGCGGCGCGTATCCGTTTTTATGTGTTGCTTTGTTTTGTATGTTAGAATATTTTGTTTATATAAGACGCCTTACATTGCTACTTTTTTCTTTTAAAGTTTATTTTCTTCTATTTTTTTGCTACTATTGCTGCACTTGTTCACTAATGTTATTGTTTCGAGTTGTTGTTTTCTTCCTTTTCACCGTTTTTTTTTTCTTACTTTCTTTCTCTCACCTTCTTCTCTTCTTGCATATGTTTTGTTGTTTTGTTTTCATGTTCTTTTTTTATCTATTCATATTTAACGTTTTTTTTTCTATCAACTTACATCATTTAGTTATTTTATTTCACTTTCTTAATCCCCTTTTTGCCCATTTGTTTTGTTGTATTCAAGTTGTTTTAGTTCTGTTTTACTTTTGCTTGCCCATGCTTTCGCACAAATCGTTTCACCTCGGCAGCTTATCCCATTGCGCTTTTGTTGTCGCACATACGAAAAGGTTTATGTCTATATAGCGTGTGTATGTGTGTAATGTTTTAGAGCTACGCGTCTTACATGGACACAAAACATGGTTGGAAAACAAAGTCGATCCTTAGGTGGTAGTAGTAGAGATTTACTAATGAACTTGCGGCAATGGCACATAGTATATAAAGTTTTATTACAAGGTTTAATTTGATTTATCCCTCTCCCCTTTCTATTGTTTGGTTTGTTTGTTTTGCTTCACTACGAGGATGGCGAGGTGCACACCATGAAGTTTACACCACGAAGGGTTTCCATTACTTCCGTTTTGGTGACCCGATTACCGAACGTGGCTTTAGGGCAATTTTTACTGCTTTTCTTCGTGCAAGATCGCTCGCACAACTGTACTTTGAGCCATTGATAGAAACCGACCGTGTGCTACAGCGCCTCTATCTCACCTTACATTATACATATCTACGCAGTTTCAGATACGCTGACCAGAAGGCACTTTTTGTTTAGCAAGATGTATAACGATATATCAATGTTTACGGGTTTGATGTTGTTGTTTTCGGTTGTTGAATTTGTTTGCTGCTTCACTACGCGTGGAGCTCCTGCTCCGAACTGTCTGTTTGCTGTGTTTGCAGTGTCCACCTAGAATGGTGGAGTGGCACACTCCGGAGCACATCTCGCCAAACGCTTACAGCACTTGAAGATTTTCGCAGTTCTTAAACTTGGAATCCTCCTTGCCGAATATCCACGTGATCATCTGACGGGCCTTCATCGACGCTCGGACAACGCTACGGTTTTTGTACCAATGCGCAGACGACGGTTCTCGGATTCCCTGTAGTGGGTGATGAAACAAAACAAAAAAAGCGTTAAAGAACACAATCCAACGCATTGTCCCGATTGTGTGAATGGGAGAATATCTGATGCTGGTACCGTACCTGTACGGCGGATTGCTCCCGTTTGAGACGTATCTGTGACAGGATGCCGGCCAGCAACTCGTCCACGTTATGGTTGATCGCTACCGATACCTCGATGAATTTGATTTTGTGCGTACAGGCTAAACATTTGCCATCTGGCGTGGGGAGGATAAGAAAGAACGTGTCATTGCTAAAGCTCACACGAAGCGGTCACGGGTCACGCTTCCTTACCCTGCGAAGAGACGGCACGGGAACGGGCCAAATCGATCTTGTTCGCCACGAGAATGGTCGGCCGGGACCGGCTCACGTCCATATCGTGCAGCATGTTGAGCAGCTGGTCCGCCCGGCTAAATGTCGCCTTGTCTACCACGGAGTACACCACCAGAAATGCGTCCGCCTTGAGCATTTCATCCTGCGGAAAAAGAGGAAGGCCACAAGAAACCAAGCAAAAAAACCCGTCTTAATCAAGGCATCAGACACAAGTCGGGCGCAAAATGTCTCGTCTTTCCCACGGTCCCGAAACTGCCACACGAAACCACGCGTACCGCCCAATCTGGATTAGCTTGATTATGTCAACTCGCATTTCGCATTAGTATTCCGGCGGGGTCGGACCCCGGTGTCGCATGCCGCTGCCGCCATCACACACCCAAACGATTCGCTTCCGATTAGACCGACATCCTTTCGAAGGACGACGACGCTGTGGAATATTTTATCGCTTCGCAAATACAAGCGAACCACACTCCCGTGGGGATGGGCGACACGTCCGCACGACATTTATCTGTCCATGGTACCCAGGGGCTGGGCATGGTTTGTGACTGCTTTAATCCCAACACTCTCCCTGCTGGGGCTGATTCAAATAGCTTCCGCAAACAAATCCCACCACCGGTCACGCCCCCCCCCCCGGCGGCGGTGCCTTGTCTGTTTGACAGGGACTGGTTTGACTAATTGACCACGGTTCAATTGAATCCATTCCTTTACATTTTCTCACCAATTAGTAATGATTTAATGACGCCGACTTCTGGGTGTGTTTTTTCTTTGGTTTTCGCCGTAATATCCTGTGACATTCCGTTTCTTTTGTGTATTGTTCTAGCCTTGGCACGCTTAACGTAAACGTAATTAAAGGGAAGTGAAATTTAATGGTGGCAATTGCTTGAATTTTCGTGCAATAAGTTGTCTCTCATTTCAACTTGTGACAGGTTCAACATGTTGATTGGACCAACTCCCTTCAGCAAACAAACTTTTGTGCTGCAAACTGTCTTCTAGTTTATTTGTATGATTTATTTTAACATTTTCTGAGTTGTCTCACAAGCTCGGTGGAAAAAATTTCCAGAGTCCTACTAAACATCAACGAAATAGTGCCATAATACTGAGATTATTACGACTTTGAATAGGCCGTGTACAAAAGTCAAGAATTCACCTCCCAAAACTGGAAAATACTGAGGTTCAGGTACTCAGGTTGCTGCAAGCTGAAGGAAATCATCGTGGAGTCTCACATCTTTGAAAAATCCTCTGCACAAACAATGCTGGACATCATATTCAGGATAGCAACCGTGTGGCACTTCGGTGTATTTGTCAGAACTTTATGCTTGGCAATGTTTCCGCGTCCTGTTGGGAGAGGTTTTAGTCAACTGAGGACTTTTTGGAGTTGGTGACTTCTACTTAGTGGCCAGCTAACTCTGTAAACTCGTATCACCTACTGCTAATGTTTGGTAAATTTGATTCAAATTCATGAATTTTAATGAAACTCTGAGCTGGATGAATAAATCTGAATCTTTATTCAAAAGATTCCTCAAATAAAACCTCAGAGATTTAAAATTGAGTTCTGATTTCAATAACTTATTGATTTCAATAAGTCTCCTCTAAGCGAAATTTGCGTCAAAGAACAATATTTAATACTCTGAGATAAGCTTTATGATAAGTCCAAATATTAATCGAACAAGGGAAATCTATTTATACTCCTAAAATTATGACATTAACTGTTCGTTTTTCGTTAATAAAATTGCATTTCATATTATTATATGTAAATATTACTGTCCTACGCATTATAAAATAATAAACGTGTTCATTAGCAATTCTTCCATCAATCCACTGGAATTTCGCAGAGGCGCAACACAAAAAAAAAACCTGTTATTCATTCCTGCACTCCCGTTTTCTGTTGCTACAAATTTAAATTTTATCCATTTTGTTGTTAAATATTCATGAACTCCGCAGCCGCCATATACGCAACAACACAACAAAAAAAAACATCCCGCAGAAAAACAATCAAGTCAAATGCATTGCCGCAAAAAAAAATGGATCGTCGCCATCTTATTACCGTGGCACGTACGTGCCGGGGTTCACCTGGCGATGCAAATCATATCTTTGATTAAGGAAATTTGTATCCTGAGTGCGTGTCTGTGTGTGTGTGTGTGTGTGTATGAGGGAAAGACAAATACCCAACACGCAACTGTTTGAACCTGCATCAATCTACTCACCACAGCATGAAATACCAGGCGTCTCCATCTACCGGTTATTCCTGGTTCTTCTTTAGTCGCAAAATCTGTTATCTTCTCTCTCCGACTCAAGCTCAGTTTCATTTCGCTTACTGAATTTCTAATTTGGAACTACATTTTGTCCCCAGCAAAAAAAGGCCAAAACACAGATAGTGGTTTGCAGTTTGCTCGTAAGGTGTAGCAAGGACATGCACCGATCTTCCACTGATTAAACACGTTTATTCTACGGATGATATAAAATCACCTACATGTGTGTGCGTGTGCGTGTGTGTGTTATATGTTTGACCCTCGGGGCTTTAGTTTCACACCCTCTGCTCTGAGTTTCGTTCTGTTTAAAATTCATAAACGATTCCATTTGCTGTCTGCCGATTAGGACATAATGCGGCGCTGTACAAAGTGAGTCTCGTTTAGTCTCTCTCTCTCTCTCTCTCTCTCTCTCTCTCTCTCTCTCTCTCTCTCTCTCTCTCTCTCTCTCTCTCTCTCTTTCTCTCTCTCTAGGCAAACCTTTCCTTTTCTAATAGGATATCATTTTTCAGCGGTTAAAATGTTACACCTAGGTACGGGATGCCGTTGGTGCGAGTGTGATGGCAAACAGTGAAGTGTTTCACGAAGCTCGGTTTAAATATTTATCTTCCAGCTATCAAATTTCCGCCCGGCTTTGGTTCAGTTGGAAACCAAGCAATTTCTACAAAAGAAAGTAAAATATTCTACTTTATAAGATTTACAAGTAAGTGGAAATCACAACACGGGATGCCATGTTGCATTTTCTAACATTTACAATATGATTAGCAATTTCTACCAATTCTACGCACTCAAGGGTTAACTCTTTCATCTACACTGACAAAAAGCTCCCGAAAACCTCCCCTCAAGACAGTAGGCATAAATATCCATATTGTTATTGCGTCCTTTTTTCTTTTGCTTTCCCCCACCGGACAGGGTTAGACACAAACGTGACGCCGAAATGGACGACCCCGGTACCCCTGGAATGTAGTTTTCAAAAATGGCTCCGGGCGCTCGGGCGGCATCCCGGGATCTACTAACCGGGGTCCGGGGTCCCTTATCGCGGTGCGATGGTACACATTCTGTCAGTTTCTTGTGCTCGGTCAGCCGTAGACGGACGGAATGACTTGCCCAGATTAGCATCAGTGGGTCGGAATGGTTCCGGGGCCGGTGCTGGGAATCCTAGCCGACAGCTTTCACTTAAATCCACACCACGCTTCCTGCCTGCCTGCCCCGACGCGTTCTGCACGCTGCGGGTGCAAATAATAAAACGGACTGTCGCCTCGACGAGCTGACAGTGCTGAAGTTGAAGTCGTTTCGTGGTGCCCGCAGCACGCAACGCTTTCCGCACAGCCTTTCTGATCGACGGAGCCTTTTAAGCACAACGCATTTGGAAGAACATTTGTTATATGGGAAAGTAAAAAGAGAAAAAAACAGGACAGCAATGGTCGCTTTTAAAGGTTTTTGATAAAGCAATTATTATGCACACAAGGGCGTGTTCGCTTACTAGGCCACGATCCTGTTGTGTTTTCCCGATCACACATACCGACAGCAAGGAAGATACAATTGGCGAAACGAACCCGGCACGGTAAACGGTTGTAGCAAGTGTTGATGAATTCGCAATAAAAAGAGGAGGCCATGAATACGCAATTAGCATCGGAGGCGTGATGGGTTTTGTTCTGTTGTTGTGTCCAGTTTTTCCCCTTTTATTTCTATTTGTGTGTTACAACAAGCAAAACACCACCCGAGGCGTGATGCACGCTTTCATGCTGCTGGTCGGGTTTGGCCCGGCCATGATTTCATTTGAATGCCGATTAATTTTTCATTCGGCCAACGTTGGCCAATTGAAACCCGAACCGGGGTAACCACTTCGGGGCTTTGGGGCTAGGAAAATTTAATTTCGCTACCTCACGATTCGCCATTACTTCTCATTCGCATTCGTTTGCTGCAGATTGTGAGATGTTGTCGTTCAATGCTTCTTTTTTTTGGCTTATTTTAGCGGAATTTGTTGTAATCTCGCGCCATAACATTAGCATGCGCTTTGTGCTTTGCAGATTACGGGCTTTAAGGGAATAATATTCATTAAAATTAATATGTATCTCGCTTCGGTAATCTTACCAACGGCTTTTGGGGGTGTGTGTGGTTGAGTCTCGGGGGACGCTTCGTGCGAATAAGTTCGGTTTTATCGGGACCACACGCTACCAATCTGAATCAGCCTTCCCGACGCAATGGGTGGCTAACACGCGGTTTAATTTCGGCGTTTCAGATTTAACGTTAATTTATCGAACATTTTATGACATTTGAGTGTGGTGATTTATGTACACAACTTTACGATTATCAAATCGGAGATGTAAAGTCCGTGAAGTACAGCGTTGGCCAGCGATTGTAAAGACCCATTGTGCCTTGTTTACCACCAACGACGTCTATTTATTTTGGAAATTGCTAACAAAGTGTTAGTGGCATTTTGGAATGAAAAAGTTTTTACTGCTGGACCTGTGGAAGGCAACAAAAAGCTTTGTTTTATTACGCTATACCACATACAACTGTTAAAAATTGAATCCAAATGACTGTTTTATGTCAGCGTTGAAGATCTTTTGGGATATTTGACATATTTTATGACACTGGGTGCTATTTCAAGATATTTTCCAATGTACTTTAATATCACATTGACGCCATCCAATGAAGAATTCAGCCCTTAACCAGAGTCACACGAGGCTTTATGACTGATTTTTGGTTAAGATGCGATCCCCCATTATGAACTTACGGCACACGTTTCCACTTTAGTACAAAAAGAGTCATCGAGACTCGAGGGTGAACAATTCGGGGACCTTCAGCATTTAAATAAATCTGAGCCACGCAGCTGATGCAGACATCATTTGCTTTATTGCTGGTTTGTGCAGTAACTGCCTCCCAAAAGGACCATCATACACGGCGGCTAACTTTGGGGTTGATTTAGACAAATTCCAACGAAAAGCTGTTGTGGCCTTTAAAATGCCGAATACTTCTTCTGTCTTGAGGTAAAAGATCCCTCCAACATTTAAGTTGTTTCAATCAAGCAAATTACAACCTTCTGAGCTCTAGGAAGAACCTCACGTTCTTGCAGCTACTAATGACTAATTGTTAACAATAAAATAACAATCGAGCAAGTGGTTCATACAGTTGTTTTTAATTAATTGCCATCATCCAATCATGCAGTTCTGCTTCAGTTTAATTATTTTAATTGACTCAGTTCTGGTCGTAACAAGGAAAATCGCATAGAAATTGACAGTTTCATTCGATCACCATTATTAAAACAACTCCAGCTGGTGATTGTGAGGTATTATGTGTTCAACAACAGCACTTGATAAACGTTGCCCCACAAAGTAAATGTCGTTTCGTTTGAGCTTCCTGTGCCGAGAGAATCTCCAATTCCAAACAGACACTACCCATTGATTACATCGGTGCCAAATCCACATCAACATGAGTCACTGAACAAGAAAATCACTCACTAAAGTGCTAAAGAACTTTGCACGGTGGTCACATCCTTACCTTGTTTCCCATGCTGTCGGTGACGAACTTCAGCTCCGATTCTTCGCCATTCAGTATGATGGATATGTTCTGCTCGCCCGGCGACTCTGAGGGTCAAAACGCGTAACGAGAAACCATTAGAAAACCCATACGATTGGAGACCGGGCGCAATAAAATCACATCCTCTTGCACGGGCAAACGAAGACATGCCATTTATCTTGACCATAGTTATGATGCTCACTTACCTCGCGTATCGTACGCATTAATGCACTCCGACGAACGGAACTGTGACAGGAGCGCACCCTTACCGACACCGGGTGCCCCAATCATAAACACGCAGTAGGAATCGATTGGACCGGTCGGTGGTGTTAAGACCTCGTCCACCACCCGGACCGGGCTCACCGGTGCCAAGCTGTTGCTTCTGGACCGTCGCCTGCGAAACGAGTCGCCCCGGTTTACGACGCCTGCAAACGGTGGGAAAAGAAAACGATACAGCCGTATAATGTGATGCTCTCGGGCGACTTTGCACAATGATCATCGAAATCATCGCTCGTTTTAACATCGGTCGTTTATGTCTGGTGTGCATGGAATGGTTATGCCTCACCATTGACCCATATTTCTAACGATATCTCTTTCAGATAATTTATTCGACGTATGAAAGCAATTGTACATCGCTAACCCGTTTTATTTTGTATATTGAACGTCTTCTCCGACATTTTTCACATCTTAAAAACATTCCAGAAATAAAAGTTACAAGAAATAAATAGATATTTTAATCTATTTTGTAAATATTAGAAAAATATTTGCTATTGAGAAAGAACATTTAAAAAAGTTATTAAATCGATCATTGTATCATTGTTTTCATGTGATTGCTTTTTATTCGATGGAGCTTTAAGCTTAAAGTGAGCTTAAGCTGCTTGAAACAAAAACCACTGGGCGCCTCCATATTTAGGGTGCTTTCATATCTTTTGCTTTAGAAACTTGTAATAAATTACGAAACTTTTAAAAATTTTTAATTTCATGAATCGCTTATCTAGTTAATATATTTAGTGATAACTTATATAAATATATATCAGTAGCTTTATTATTTTAAATCCCATATAAATCGAACAAATCACATAGAAAAATAATTTCTACTTCGTTCGGTCAAATTCAAACCTCAAACAACATTTCATTTCCACCTGACGCTACAATGAGTTAATAACTACGTCGTTAATTTTACAACAGAACCTCTATTTTCGGCCTCACAGCAAACGTGTGCCGCGTTTGGAACCTTTTCCACAAACAGGTACAGTATTATTTCCGGCTTCCCGGAACAGCGCCAATTCAATGCTCATTACGAATGGCTGAGCGCAAAAACCCGGCAGGCCCATCGTCACGCCTCGCCGGCTGGAAAAGGCCGAACCCGGAACAATCGTCCGGGCGTTGAAGAACCCTTCGGCGAAATTGCACGCATCGCCTGCGGCGTGTACAATCGCGCACGCTTTCTTCCTGCTACGTACCGGTTATGAAGCGTACCGAACACGACTGAAATTGCCATTTGCCGAAATGGCAAATTAAATCCCGCAACCCGCTTAATGGGAAGGACGCCATCGTTTGAGTTTTCCGGGGCCCAAAACCCCCGGGTTCTGCGCTTACCCTGCTTCGATGAGCTGAACGTTCTCAGTCTGATATTGTCATCGTCGTCCTGATCGTCTATCTGCAGGTGCTGGAGGTTGATCTGCGGCACGTCCAGAAAAGCGTTCGATTTCCTTGGCGTTGCTGCGGTACCCGGAAGCAGCGGGGTAGAGCGGGGCGACGGCCGATGCGAAGGGTCGTTCATGGTAGAACAGGTAGAAGAATGGGAAACGATTTTAGCATTCATTAACACGGCATTTTTGCGGGTTTTTGGTATTTCGGGGACCTTTACCCCAGTGTCCTTTGCGAAGGCGATAACGACACATTCAAAGAGGTTGCTAATTAAGCATGCATTACATTGTACTGAACAACAGCGAAATTACACCACATTTGCAAGGTATGATGTTTGTTTGAAATGTATACTACTCTACTGATGGTAAAGCGCCTAAATGAATGATTTGTGTAAGCAACAAAGATTTAATATAAGATTCTTAAAAAATATTTCAGAGAAGATACAGACATCCTGAAGGAAAAGAGTCTTAATTAAACTTAGTTTTAATTAGCGTAAGTTCTTATTAAATAACTAATGTTTTAAAGATTAAGTTCGTATCTCTGTTTCCCTAAAAGATATTGGGAAGGTTAGACAAGGCTAAAGGTTGAAACAAAATTATTCAAATAGCTTAAGTCTCAAATCGCACAATATTGCACGAAAAGTTGTAATCAAGCTTGTAAATAGTTTTGAAGAAATTTACCAGGAAACTTGAACTTTATTTAGGTCGACAACAGAAGCAACATTCATCCAAGAAGTGCAAACGAAATCTGGCAAAGCGTATAAAGCTAGCTCTGGACCAGTTTACCGAAGAAGTCGTTAAGTACTATTCATGGGACATCCTTTTACTACGTAACGCAAAAACAGAGAATTTTCTAAACCGCGTAGAAGCTACATTCAGCACCTTTTTATCTCGGGGACTGCCTGTACTGCCGTATTGGTTCTATTACGGTCATTGTTATAATACTTATTCACTTATATGGACCAGATTATGGTTACTGAACATACCTTCTGAAGAAAAGTACATTTCACACATTTAAAAAATTAAGCTATCGATCACTTTTTGTATGAAGATACATACAAATCATACAATTATTCAGTGAAAATGGAATTATCTTTGAATAAAGAGAATTAATACGTAAGCATTTGAAAGAAATGGGTCATCGTGTCTTTTCTGTTACTGCACCAAGTTAAACATCTACAAGCGTTACGTCATGAATGGTTGTCATCCTAGACAGAATCAACAGTTTTTGTTTGATATAAATTGGATATAAAAAGGTTTAAGAAAAAAATACACAAATAAGAAATTCGAATACGAGAAATTCGATTTGAGTTCGTGCCCTTTGAAGCAATATGCAATCCGTCCTCACGTATTGGAAATGTTTCATCAAATAAATTTCCCTAAAACTTTACATGAATTCTCACCCCCGAACTCTGATTAACAGAAAAAAAGGGGTTCAACTAACCCAAGAATTTAATACTATCAAGAAACAGTGCTGGTGTTTACCCACTTATCAAATATCTGAACATCAAATACGAAACGCTTTGATCTCTGGAGTCTTGTTCCACATACAGCCAGTACAGTTGAGCTTAAAGTTTCCCTGCCTTTTGGGAAAAAGTTGTCCCATTTCCAAGGCCATCCCCCATCAGCACAACAAAACGACAAACTGGGAACCCGGGTGGGGTGGGCGTGAAAGGAAGGAAAAGGTGGGAACGAAATAATCAGGCTATATCATTTACCGATTACGTTCGATGTAAATGAAAAAGCACAGTTGACGAAACCAGTGCGAGGTTTCCCATTTCCAACGGTGTTTGTGTGTCTGTTTCCCATCCATCACAGCAGGAATGTATGCAAACACTGCCACCACCACCGACCACCGGCCAGTGCCGATCGATCGGGCAGCGTAGAGAACTTTGACTGGAAAGCTCGGCCCGAGTCCCGACTTTCGAAACACTATCACCCAAACGAGAAAACATTTCTCGGTCGGTCGATTACAAAACCCGCAATCCAGGACACCGACTGCCGGACGTGGTGCGACTCACGCTGGTGGAAGATACGTCCGTAAACTCCAACACACCGGCAGCAACGTTTGCGGTGGGCGTTATTCAAAAGGACCCGAGAACTGACATGAGCTGAAATTGGAATTTCTGCTGGAGTTCTGCAATGGGGGAAGAAATGGGGGAAGAACCATTTTGGGAAAAGGGTATAACATCACCATCAAACACCAGAGAATGGTGTGCGAAGGGACACAACACACATTCAGCGATCACAGAGGACAGAGAGGGTGGTGCACAAACCCAAGGTTTGCAGAAAACCGGCAACTAGTGGTGATGGTCCGTGTAGGGAAATTCTGAAGGAATATTTACACTCTAAGGATCACTCATTCGGTACAAATCGCAACTGCTAAACAGTGAAGAAGAATAGTTGTGGAGGACATTTCAGGCGGTGTGCTGTGATCGGGAGAGTAGAAGAAACGTGGCAGGGAATGATAAAAGAAAGACCACAAGGAAAACATTTGCAACGGTCGCAGATTCACAGGCGGAATCCATTGCGCATTGTACGGTCAATACGGGGAATAGCGACAGATTGAGGTTGACAGACAGATAGAAACAGGCGGAAAATACGCACACACATACACACGTATGAAAACCCCAGGAAGAAGGCTATTTATAATAAGCACTTGCGCTTTCACCATACCTAACTTAATCCTTACATTTTGATGGCGCCGCTCTGCAATGAGGAAAATGTCAAAAATGATTCATACATGGCCATTCCCACCGTACGTAGCTGCGGAGACACTCTTTGTTGTTTGGTAAACTAAAGTGAAAACCCCCGTCACGTTCCCCCGGTTTTTTTTTTCAAACGAACAATCAAACGCATTACAATGTAACAGAAGCAAAAAAGCATGTAACAACAAAACAGTTTGTATCAACAGTTTGTTAGCAAAAAGCAAGCGGCATGTTTATGTGGTTAAACCGAAAGCAACATTAGTGCTCCGTTACTATCAAGCCTATCCGGTGACGCTCACCACAACTGCGTCAACTGCTGTATGTGTGATCCCGTACCTGAATTGTGCATCGGACGCCTTTGTGATCCTCGGCGTTTCTGTGGTGGTGGAGTTTCCGAATCATTCAGCCGCGGCTCGCTCGTACAGTGACCCCGCGAGTCCTGCAGTGTTGGCGGTGGAGGCTGTGGCTTACGGCGAACCTGTTAAAATCAAACAATCAAACTGATTAGTACCATCACCAGCGAAGGAAGTGCAAAACAATGAAAATAGTTTAAATGTTTTACAATGTTAACTTAAGTGTAATATTAACAATAATGTTATTCTTGTTTGGTTTTGGTAACATATTGGTTTTAAAATAAGGTGAATCAAATTGTGCTGAGATATTTATCCTTCATTGAGTGTTCTTTTGTTAGTGGCTAGTGGCTTTTGCGATATATGATATAATTCAATTTAAACAAAAACAATATTAAGTTTTCTTATCAAAATGTGTTGCAGTTACCAGTTTAAAATTTAAGTTTATAAGCTAATAATTGTTTGATAATTTTGTTCAACTGTTTTTGCCTGTTATTACTAGTTTTGATATCTAGAGACACTTTTACTGTTTAGGTGCTGCTTAACATAGTAATAATATAAAATTTTTATTTTATAATAGAAATTTATCGAAGTGTAAACAAAAAAGTATAATAAAGCTTTAAATTGCAGGTTATAATTTAACCGAGTATGACAATATTAACACAATACAGTTTGAATACTACTTCATGTAGATTTTTTTTTGTTTCTAAACCTCTTCAAATTAACTGTCATAGAATTATCTTATCATCAATAACTACTATGAAAGCATCACGACAAGTTTCAAACTCTTTTGTGGTAGTAAATATCCCACTCACACCCCTGAGTCCTTCGGATCTAGCAATTGAAACTCTCTTGCGGTACGGCAATGTCAACTTCAAATCTCTATTGTATTTCTTGAATTTCCGTGTTGAAGGAGAAGGAAAAACATAAAGATTCCGCATATATTGTTCACTTGTCTCCCCCGGGAATGCTTGATGCCAGTGGTGAAAAATGGATCGGCTACGATAATCTCGGCCCAAAAAAGGTAGCCGAGAGATTTGAATGTCTTTGGAAATCTTCCCTTCTGTATCCCAAATGCAATGGAATGTCCACAGGAAGATGCCGATATGATGGGATCAACTAGACGTTATTTACTACAAGCTATTGAAAGCCTCCGATGAAATCTGCCTCTCCAGCGGAGACACAGGGGAAACTTGTGCACGGCAAAGCGACGCCATCTGCTAGGGATTTAAAAGCAAAAGCCACAAAAGTAAGATATGTTACCCTTGACGGGGCACAGTCCCCAGATAAATAAAACCAAAGGTAGAATCGATAATTGGATAACCTCCAACGAGACAATATTTATCGCTTTGAAAAGTTTTCTTACAAAGGAAGGAATATTTTTGTGATTAACTTAAAACATATAACAATAAAGCAACTGTTTAGCAAAAACTTAATGAATATCTACACAAGAATACTATATTTTCAGTTTAAAATATTTAGAACAGTGTAGCGTCCGACGTTACACGGATAATCGGCGCTCAGCGCTTAGCCGGATAATAGAACAGCACGGTTGAAAGGTACATTCATATTAGTTCATTATGCCTTCCTCTACTTCATTAAAGCACAAGATCTTTTGTATTCTGTCAGAAGATGTGTATTCCGTCTCTTGGTAGCTGTTTGTGTGCTGTAATAAAAGCCTTAACTGTTTTGTTTGCTTGTCAAACTGTTGTTGATGCTTGTCAAACTGTTGTTTGTTGATGTGTCAAACTGCTTTCGAAAGCTGTCATATTTTAGTAGCACGAATAAACAAGTAAACACCCAACACTCGGTTAAAGGGTATTTGGGGAAGAATTTTCTACTAAGCGTATCAATTAAAATTTGATTTAATGCGTGTTGTTTAAACATATTTCTGAAATATTTTCACCTTTATGCAGTAAATTCTTCAGTTAAATAATCCTTAGTAATGGATTTTTAAATAAACAATAATAAAAAGCGACTACTTAAGCAAACGGAATAAATTAATATTACAACACTTCTTCAAATTCAAACAAACCAAATCACACCGTTTAAAAAATTCCGATTAAACTGCACCGTTTGGTAAGCAAAGTAAGAATATCTTACCGATCGTGGTCCTGTGATACGGGCGCTCTGCGATCTTGTGGCCGGCTTCCTTCGCCGATAGCCCGGCGTACCGCTGTCGGGCGTGTCACCCTCCGACGGTGGGCTGATGATCGTTTCCAAGCTCGCGCAAGCCGGTGCCGAAATCGACGAGCTGCGCTTTTTGTACGCAGGTCGCGCCGACGACGACATTTCGTCTGCCATGGTCATCGGTGTGTAGGGCGTTACGAAACAGTGGCCGAACTCGAGTACCGTTTGCTTACCACCACTCGATACAGGACCACCACCCAAAAACCAAAAACCCCCCGGTGCGCAAAATTCGCTATTCGTAGATAATAGTGCCTTATCGTGCTAAATGGTTTGATGTGCGACGTTTGGTGTGTATTGAGATTGAAATTGCTTTCCGTATGCTGATTATTATTGCTCTGCCGACTGTGTACCGGGTCCGGGGCGCGTACGAACCACCCAGCACCGCACGCGATTGCTCACCTTCTGTCACGTCTGTCCGCTGTGCATGCCGTGTGCGCCGTGAAACACTGGAGGGAAGAGGGAAAAGAAAATGGAAGAGACAAAAAAAATATGCAATTACTACTCACTTCGAAGCTTTTATTTGCTGTTGTTGTGCCTGATGGTGTAAACATCACCTTCAATCTATCCCTTGCCCCCCCCCCCCCCCCCCCCCCCCCCCCCCCGTGCCTGCAGCCTGTTTGTGCATTAACTCAAGTGTGCAGACTTCGGATGCATTCATTACTCCCATTACTCCATTCCAGCGCACAGCGCTTGGTAAAACAGTCCTTTGTTGAGGCCGGGGCCGGGGGATCGTCAACAACAGACGTCAACAAACCGAAGCGGCACGGACACGCTGGCCGCGTCCAATCCGAAACACGGTGTTCGTGACGCGGGAAAGCCCATCGCTTGTCAACCATTTGCATCGCATCGTACCGGCCACCCTTCCACGGGGCCCCATTGCCCCGGAAGCCATTTACACCAGGTCGCCATCTTGCGGGGCGACAGTGGCCGAGGTTCATGAATAAACATCAGACATTCTGCTGCAACGATTTGCCGCTCGAACATCGAGTGAGTGCCCCTCAAACCCACCCCCAACATGGAGGCATGCATACATGCATATCGGACGCATAGACTTTGCTTTGATGCCTGCTCGAGTAACCCGTTGTTGGCCGTCGCTGCCCCACTGCGCCATGTTTGATGTTTCTTCCATTGCTCGGCGACGACTAAGGCCGACTGCTTCAAAACTTCTACCAAATTCAATTAGTTAAAAGTTACATTCCAAACCGGGGGGCCGGTAACTTTTACATTTCATATCCAATGTCCCTTACTGCTTTGCCCGACTACACACACGCTTCGTCGCTATATTGATAAAGCAATAGAGCAACTGTTTTTAACACACCCCCTCGCGTTGGCCACCGTAGCCGGCGTGTTCCTGCTTGTTTTAGTCTTCAAACAATGTTCAGCTCCCGAACTACCTCCCTCCCTGCTGCTTCTCCATCCCCGCCGACGACGCAAAACCGTGAGGTAGGCTTACTGCAAGTGGGTGGCTTTGTGTAAGTTTCATACGCCAACGCCATGCCCCGAACAAGCACTCCCCCGAACAAGAAGCCCCGGAAGAATTTGCTTGTCTGGTTGCATATCTTTTACCGTTTGCTACGTGTGCGCCACAACCGCAACGGGCTCGGGCGCTCGAAGAATTCAATATTTTAACGTCAGCACTGAAAAGTGGAACGATATGCCTGGGCCACACGGGCAAAACCATGTCCAATGGCATGGACCCACAAATGTGTTTGTGTGCGATGTGGCGGGGGGAGGAGGGGGGGGGGTTTCGTAACATGCGGACTAATGTTGTTGTACATGCACGCGAAACACTCCCCCACTCACAACCCCCACTGTACACGTGGGAGCTCTCCGAAGAATGTCTCAGGCACACCGAGATGGAAGGCACTTTGAAGTTGCGTATGAATTCAATTAATTGTTGCTCTTCAACGGGCATTGCGGTGGTTATACATATGTGTACACGATTTAATTTACCTCAAGTCAGGTCCCCCCCTTCAACTCACTGGTAACTGGTCGACCGGTTTTAACCAATTTTCCTCACCCCAAAAAGCTCACTTCAACAAGCGATTAGACACCTCATTTGTGGTTTCACCTTGAGTGGAAGGATAACGCGAGGGCCAGGGTTGAGCCCGCTTGTGGGGATGTTAAGCCAACATTCATTTATCTTCCTTGAGACACAGTATCACAGCACAAGCAAATGTGCTTGATAAATGATGATTGATGACGGCTTGGTTAACCAAACAAGAAGAAATAAGTTATGATTGTTCGATGCATGACAGTTCCAGCTATATAACGCGATTAGAAGATTACCCTTAACGAAGATGTAGAGCAAACAGGTAGATTCAGCAAATAAAATCGCTTAAAATATTGAGAGTAATATTAGAATCACAGCCAGAACAGCATTGTCTGCTTCAAAATGGCTCTAATGTGTCCTATTCTGCTGTGTTAATATGTGCTATTTGCTTTATTTTATGGATTGAATCTTAAGTGGCAGTGAATTCAATCACTTCTGCATGTTTTAGCAAGATTCAGCATGACTTTATGACTTAAATCAGTTATGAGTATGAGGTATGAGGTATGAGATAGTTAAATTACATCTCACTCAAAATGAGAAGACGGTCGTTACTCACTTGTCTACTAACTGACATTATTTGAATTATTATTAATATTATTTGAAGTCTATTAATTTTTGTGGATTTTTTTAGAGGAAATATTCTAAAGAATGTAAGGATATACCTTTTGAATATTTTCAATCATGTTTCTATTAATAAATAAATAGAATTTCATAGCATAAATTTCGTTTGTTTTCATGTTGTTGTTATTAAACTTATATGAGACTAAGAAAATATTTATCAAAAAGTTTTTATTTCCAAAATAGTTATTTTTTCAACAATTTTAAGCATAATGAAAACTTCAATTTCTTATGTTAGGCGGACAATAATACCTACGGTGGACGACAGAAACGTAACAACAGAATTGCCTACAACGAGATCAGGAATATAACCTGCCTTTTGCTTGAAGAGCGCTTAAATCTGTACGCAAAGCATGTTTCCGCTATGAATTCATCAATTTCTAACGTTTTCCATAACTGTTGCTAACTTTTAAGTAAGGTTTTATTGGCTGCTTCGCTCAAATACCAGGCGCCTCCACCTCCAGTACCAGGCGCCTCCATCATCGCAATTATGTGAGTAATTAAGTAAAGTTATGAAATATTAAAAGACATTAAAAGACATTTGTACAATATTTTTCAAATTTGAAAACTTCTAACACCTGTAAAATAAATAAAAACACATGCCATACAAACACAAACTACACGCATACTTTGCGAAAATAAAATCACTTTTTTGATACTCGGTTAACGCTTGAATAAATCTTGTTTGAGCCCATTCCATCCATTCCACAGTTTCCAGGAAACATTCCGTACATACTTCACCGTACCATCTTTACGCTCATAAGCAGCAAACGACAAGTACGCCAAAGTTTATTTCACCAGTTATGTTTATAATCAGCTAGATGACAGGCAGGTTTGTGTTGCCGAACGTGGCCATAAGAAACGAAACTTTCCACCGAGTGGCCCCTGTAAAGCACCAGCAAGTACGTTTCTGGAATATCTAAGAAAATGGGCAGTAGTAAAAGAAACCCCCACGGTTGGCCGCCATTTTCCACCGGCCAGGCATTGTGCACCAAAACCCGGCACAGATCCAAAAATGCAACCCTTTTTGCATGGCTAAATCTTACGGTGCGGCGTTCTTTCTTGCTGTCTTGTTCATCATCGCCACAAGCCTGAACACACCCTGTGCGAAAGCATTTGTTACGTAAATGCTGAAACAAAGGGTCCCCCATTTACAGGGTGAGGTAAAACTGGAACGAAGAAATAAAAAAGAACACAAACAAAAAAGCATTACTTTGCACAATTTGTTACAATGTCCCTATTGGGGAAGTCGCAACCACTCGCAAACACGCTGCCACACTCAAACCGTTTGACGTGAGCGGCGGTGGAATTTATCGAGAGGTCAACTCGCAACCAAAACCGGTGCCCGAATGTTGTATTGTTTAACTTTCACGCTTATGCTGCCCCGGTATCGTTAGCAATGCTCTCGTACTTGCCGAAGAATACCTGTGCGCCACCCAAAACCCCGGGAGTAGAAAGTTTTCCCCATCTTTAGCCCGGCCCACCGATGCCGATTTCTTTCCCGCGTGTCTCTCTTTGTGTGTGTGTTTTGTAACTTTATTATTTTAAGCATTGGTTACGGAGTGGGGATGAAAAGTTTTCCCACTACTGTGACTTCCATTCCCCCATTTTGGCCAACTGCAGTTGAGTAACAAAGCGTTTGTGCGTCCTGGTGGGGACTGCGATACGCAGTGCGGAACATAACAAGTCTTCGACTTTTTAGCGGTCCGAAACTCCATGAAAAAACCCGTACTACAAACAACGTTCAAATATCATTGCCACTCTCCGGGGAACTTTAAGAGATCACTTCAATTGGTAACTACTGCTGCTGACTGCTGCTGCTGCTCTGCTGCTTTCAAGATGGTATCGTTCGTTAGCATGTTGTACTCGGATTAGTGGAGATTGTACTCCGCCAGTACCGTGATTGGTACAGCTTGAAGTGGGCGCTCGCATTCACGCGAACCAGCATTCAGACCGGAAACGTTTCGTCGTTTTATTTTATTGTTTGCCCGAGCCCCTCATTACGCTGCAAATGAAAGCGCACACGATAAGCAGCGCACGGTACAGTGATACATGCTGGACCCGAAGAATGTTCCGGTCCCCGTTCCGTTAAGTAATTTCCCTTCTTAATGTCACTTCGAATATACCCACACACCCTCTTCAAAAACACCAGCCTACTTAACCACCCGACGCCCAACAAAAGATTATGTTGTAAATGCACCAAACCCCCCTCCCGACCATTAACCGAGCACAAGCAGGACAGCAAATGACAGCGAGGAAATAAAGGAAGCAAAAACAAACGGGGAATTACTATTGGGGAATTAAGCTACGTACCGTATCCCCGTTAAGCGCAGACAAAAAGGGCTGGTTTTTCCGAAGCGAGGCGAATCTCACCGAGGAAAAAATACAACCAACGAAAGGATGAAAGAAACCATTCCGTTCATGGACATGGCAGTCGCTTCGGCTCCCCCGTAAGCTGTTTATTTGCAATATGAATCATCATCCAAGCACCGGCGATCGGGGTGCGATTAGGTTGGCTTACCGGGGGCAGAGTAAAAAAGCGTGGACGGCGTGTGCATGATGGAGGTCGCTCTTATCCCTTGTGGTGTATTGCCTCATCTGTGTGTGTGTGTGCGTTTTTGCTGTCCCCTTTCTTTCTTATGACAGATATCACTTTTAACTGTCTGTGCTGTCGAGAAGAATTATGCAGACTAATCACTGACTTTCGCTCGACACATCACCGTCGGTTTTCCTTTTGGGAAAGTGATCAAACGAGCGAAAGGGACCGTTAATGTACGGTCCCCCGTGACACCCCACCATGCCCTTTTTTGTAATGAGATTTTTATGCAGATTACACGGATTCGTATCGTTGTGACTCGAAACAAGGGAGCAGAGCAAAAAAAAAAACAATACAAAACAACCAATGTTTGAGGCAATTAACTCGCAAACAGGGGGGAAATGCGATTGTTTTAATTTTTGCCTTGTTATGGCGTGATAGTCGTGTTGAAAAATTAGTCTTTTGCTGTAGTAACATGGCTGTGATTTAAGAGTGTTGTTGGTACACGTTGTATAGGGTCGAACCATATGCTCCCAACAGCAATAAAAGAGAAAGAGAAGGGTTGTGATCCGGAAGGAAACTTTACCAGGACACAGTAGATAATCGTGACAACTTCACACCTAAGATGACCTGTTGTCGAGATAAAGATGAATATTTAATCAATTACTAAGCAGATGTTCTCTGATTATGGTGGCCTGAACAGACAAGGGTTCCAATAGTTGCCAATAGTATGGAGATAGTACTTGATATTGAGTACTCTTGTTATGGTATCTTGAAAGGATATTAGAGAACAGGTAAGGGTCATAAGAATCTTGGCTCTCTCATATAAAAGAAGGGATGTAAGCAAGAGTACTGTAGACGTAAGAGTATAGCTGTCATACAATATGTTCTCAAAGATATTCTCTTAAATATTACTGTTCTAAACATTCGGATTTTATCAATAATCTCTTAAATCTTATGAATTAAATTAATAATAATTTAATGTTAAAATAAAAACATTAAAATGTATTACTAACGGTGGCGCCCTCTACCGCCATTCGTTCCTAACTCCGTTCCTCTAAAATAAGCAGGTTGTGTCAAAAACTTTGACAACTACAATATTTAAGTTACAAACTACGAGATCTTCACAGAGTGAAAGACCCTCAAGAAGATGGATTGATGTCAAGATCACATGCGAAGCCATAAGCAGAAGTTGCATAAACGACACTCTTTTGGAATTCCGGCCAAACTTACCAGGCAGACTTCCCATTTGATGGTGGATAGAGAACCGTCTCAAAGTTCTTTGCAAAGTAAAAAGAATACCACTTCTTCTCATTTAAACCTGACACTTTCTGAAGAGAGATCCACTATTCTCGGGGATCTATCAGGTCTACACCGTGTTCAAGATCTTTCTGCGATATGGATTCTGCAGGATGAAAGAATGACTTAGGCATCACTGGTCTAAAGCAAGAAGATTACATTAACTAAATAAAACGACTACTACATTCTAGTACGAGTTCTATCAAATTCTAACTTACAAAGAGTTACTTTACTGTTAAACGAAAAAGTCGTCCAAAATGAATCTGACTGGAGGGACTCGTCGTAGTCAGGCTATTTCGTATAACCGCAATATCTCGTCAAGGTTTGTTAGTTTTCTCTAGCATCTAGCACCTGAGGACTCTTATGGAAATTGATCTCTATTCTACGCCTACGAAATCTTCAAAATTGCAGTAAAAAGCAGAGCACTTGCTGCACTTAGATACTGGGATGTAATAACGTCTCCTAAGAGGACTCTATTCGCCAGACGCAGGAAATTGCTTCCTTCAAATTGCATCTAACATCTAATTAATATTATATTATCAAAAGGCTAATATCTTCTGCTCGGACTATCCGCTTGAATGTTTTACCTTTCCAGAAGGTAAAGCTTAAAGCACAGCTTCAAACAAGCGTGTAACATCGATTAATCTGACGCTTTACTATAGCTCCATGTGGGGTTTTACCGTCCGCATTGGCTCTTACTCATTTTACACCCTGTGCCTGCTGGAAGCGATTGTTTTTACTGCTGTACTACTTGCTTGCGTAGACCGTAGAGTAACTTTAAACGAGTAATCGACACACTTACCATCTCGAAGCACACCACTCAGTGCAGGGTCTCTAAGCAGCCACCGTTTCAGCTCGGGGTGTTTATTTAATGGAATTTTTAATTATCTTACAACCAGCACTAGGACCTCCAGGACGAGAATTCGCTCGGTTGGACGATTCATAATTCATGAACCGAAGCTGGTCCGGTCCGGTCGGTCGGTCGGACCGGATCAGCGCCAAACATCCGCACATTTTGTACGGATGGGCGCATCCCGTTTTACGGCAATCACAATTAGCATTCATCCAACCACCGATCGAACCATCGTGCTACCATCCACTACTACTACTGTTGCCACCCATTATGCATTAAATGCACTAACGTTTGCTCTCGGAAACGGCGCTGCACCGCAACAGATGCGCACATAAACTTTAGTGGGTTTCACGACCAGCTTCAGCACGGGTCCAGTTGCGCCAAGGAAAATGCTGCAAAACGCTCTGCCGCACACCGAAAACCCATCAGGCTCGGCCGCCACTAATCAGTTTAAGCGAAACATAATTTTCCCTCCACGATTGCAACACCGATGCAACATAATTGAATGTCTGCCACTCACTCGAACTGGGCCTTCGGAAGCGTCAGCACAACGCCTAATGTCAATAGCAACCGACATGGTGGACAGCCGGGCCGGGGACAACAACACGGCTCGACACGGCTCACGAGCCTTTATTTGTACGTGAGCACAAATTATCCAACCCACCTCCCGCCCGGATGGTACACCGGAGCGCCGTCACCTTGCAAATCACGCTCATATTTTTCCTCCCGGACCCACCCAAACAACCCGGCCACATGCTGTCCTTTTGCTGGTGGGCCTCACACCTGTTGTGCACCGTGGGCCATTGTTCACATTGCAAGTTTCCGTTTGCCGGGAGGGGGTTTTTACATGGAGTGACAGCTTCACCGCAAAAAAAAACCCACGTCCCGTACCGTCCGTCGGCTGTTCCAATATCCATATCGCCCCCGGGGCGTCAGTTCTTTATGAAGTTTTAACCCGATTACCGCGTCAAACCGGAGCGTACGTATGTAACAAAGCGGCAGTGGCAGATACGTACAGTGAACAGGTGAACAGGCAGACAACAACGGGAACGACCGTGAAAGATCGGTCCGTTTTTGCCGGTACGGGGCGCGCAGGCCGTGTTATGGTGATAAGTATGTGTGGCGCTTTTGCGAAACATCGAAGCAGGAAAATAGCTCACCATTGCATTTCATAACTAATAATACAACGGTACGTTACACACCCGTACCCGCGATGCGAAGGATTAAATGCCGGTTTGCCATGATTTGTGCAGGAGTGGGAAAGGTTTTGTTGTTGTTGTTGTTGTTGCAGATGTGTTATAAATACGGTTGGAATTTATGGCAGTAGGTAGTAAACCGGTTAACTATTTACTAAGTGACCCATTTACTTTAGAACAGCCGGAAAAAAGGCAATCATTGTGAACCATTGCTGAGCTAGTTGTTCATTGCGACTAATGTAAGGCTATTTTGAGTAGCGGTTAATAGGAGATCAATTACCGATTTGTTTATAGTAGTTCGATCGATTTCATCTCATTTTAAGCTATTTATAGTATCGTTTGGTAAGATAAATTATAGCACGATTAACACTAAACTATGTTTTCAACGAATTCGCCCCTAAGTAGCTCATTTAGTCTAAAGTTAGGCTATTTAGCGTTGCATTTAGTAGGAAAAATTATAGCATCATCAAATGAATTACCGATTTGTTTATATTTTCATCCAGTTAGTAGCCAAAATTTACCTCATGTTAGGCTCTTTACAGTATCGTTTAGTAAGATAAATTATAGCACGCTTTAAATAAATAACCAAATACACCCCCCCATGTTTTCAACCAGTTGGTAGCTAACTTCGCCCTAAAGTTGGCTTAAAGTTTAGAAAATCACTTAGTATGATAAATTATAGCATCTTCGAGTGAATTACCCAATAAACGACGTTTTCAATGGATCAGTTGCTTATATTGCCTATCCTAAGGTGGTTTAGAGTATCGGTTAGTAAGAGTAATTATAGCACCCTCAAATTTACTATAAAAATTACAGTAATCTTTACTGTATCTTTTACAGCAATTCTTCATTATTTTATTGCGCCCAAAGTTAGACTATTTAGAGTATCGGTTAGCAGGATAAATTATAGCACCCTCAAATAAATTCCCCATTAACCTATGCGTTCCACGAATTACTTGCTGATTTCGCCTAAAATTAGACTATTTAGACTATCGTTTAGTAGCTCAATTTATAGCACCTTCAAACGAATTACCAAATGAACCTTATTTCAGACGTTCATTCCAGCGAATAAATAGTTAGTGCAAATAAACACTGCTGCTAAAGCATGTTTGCTTTCGTAATCCTGTGATAACTGGCTATTCCATTAATGGATGGCATTCCGTACCACTGACAAACACACACACACACACACACACATTCTTCATTGTTGCACAAACAAAAGCGATACAAAAACGGCATCCTTCGAACGCTCCACGGCTGATCGTGGCATTGCTGGCCTTTGAGAAAATTACATTGCATCGACGCTCGTGGTGAGGGCGATATGCAGTCACATCCGGTTTTGTGTACACCGTACACCGGTGAAGTGGCACAGCTAGTTGATCTGTTCCTTCTCTCCCGCAACGCTGGAAATGGGAAAACCGCCAAGCAAGAAATTCTAAAGACTAAAAGAGTTCCGGAGCTCGGGCCATCGACAGGCGTGTGGGCGTCTGATGATAAGCGACGCCAGGGTTACTAATCGTCAGGCGATGGCAACACCTCCGTGAGGTGCATCAGCGTATACGGTGCAGCAAACGCAATATTTCATTCAAGAGTCCGTGTGCCCGTGGAAAGGAAGCCCGTTCCAGCACTCGGCACCGGAATTTGCTACGGTTGCACTTTTTTGCCCTGATTCCATTATCGGTTCTGCCATATAAACGCGCCCCGTATCAGCAGGTCATCACCGCTTTCCCCCGTTAGATGACGGGTTGCGATTTTCCTTCGGTTTCCGGTTTCCGACCGGACACCATATGCGGAAAAACCCCCATTGAATGCTCCATCTTACCACAACATTGTCCGTCCCCCTGCGAAAGGTGATGAAACCGAAATCAGTAGACACAGCCCATTAGATAGATGAATAATGGTTTGTAATGATTGAAATGTGCAAGTGTTTCCAATGGCGTAAGTGCGCAGCGCGCCCAATGCTTTATAAACCCATCGCCCCATTGGGAAGAAGGGAAATTCATCGCTTATCGGGTTGCGCGTTTCAGACGGGGCGGAAAACAAGCGACAGTACCCGAAATAGATTGGCGGCTGTCGTGCCAGTCGGCTGTATGGCTGTGGTTAACACTGTGTGTGTGTTTTTTTTTTCCTGTTGCTGCAGGGGATAGTGGTGATGGTGGCCAGCCATCCTTTTACTAGCTACCGAGCACACTTTCAATTCCTAGCACGTGCATTTTCATCCACGCGGCAACAAACCGCGCGATTGCGCTTCGTTCGTCCACATTGCCGTCATCGTTTGGTCGTTTATTTGCCTTGCTTTCCGTTCTACATTTTCTTCGAAGAATGTGCTAGCTAATGGTTAGACATACGAGAAAGAGAGAGAGAGAGAGAGAGAGGGCGAGTGCGAGAGAGATAAAAAAACCAACAGTTTGCCGTGCAATCTTTCGCATGTCAACTAAAGCTTATTATAAATTATGTTCACTACACCAACGAGAGTTAAAACCCGCCTGCTGTGTGCCTTTCGGGATTTTGCAGCATCATTGGCGGCGTAATCAATAAGCATGATGTTGAACGAACTTGATGTTTCAATAAAAGCGATAATCGATTGGAAAGGATACGCGCCTTTCGGTTAGGCAATTCGCACAGCACGGTTTGAGGGAATGAATTAACGCAACGGATGAATTATAGCATGGGATGAATTTGGGATTTTATGATTACTAAATGTTCGACTAATCCTTCACCAACAAACGATCTTTAAGACTTTGCAAAAGGAAAAGAACTCTACAAAATTAGTTGTGTAAAACTCTACAAGGATCAATGTGGAATGTACAGGAAGTCCCCGAGATACGCGGTTACTTTTATCGTGGATTTTTAGAAGTTTGACAGAGGAGTTAGTTTAAAGCACAAAATCTAAGCAAAAAGGTTAAAAATTGTTAGAAAATACTCTCCTTTTTCATATAAAATAGTTGTTTATGTATAAGTGCAGAGAATTATGTCGACTCTGTGCCTTTGAACTATAAACGAAATTGCACTAAGATTTGACTTACGCGTTTATTCGAGATACCCGATTTTTTGCCGGGTCCGCTATAATAGCGTATCTCGGGGACTGCCTGTACAGTACAAATTTAGTATTACTCGCCGTATTAGCAATACTAATTACACAAATATATGTACAATTTATAACCTTTGGCAGTATGAATATTGTAATTATTGTAGACTTTAACAAACACCTAAAAGCATTCCTTACAACAACCTTGAAGTGTTATCTAATAATTTTTTATAGACATTCAATATTAATATTCTCCTTGAACTAAAATAATATTTAGTTTGCACTGGTAAACAGTAGCTCAAATTTAGCTAAATCACTGTATGAAATGTTTTTGATTTTATAAAAAAAATATCCACCATTTACACACTCACATTCTTGCGAGCCGGTATGGTTTTGAGTGTGTTCTATCGACGAAAAAGGACCACACTCTTCGATATTTCCGATTGCGATGCCTCACTGCTCACCACCGGTCGACCGTTATAAATAGCATAATGTTTTTATAATCTTCAAACAACTTCACATCGAGATCATCATCGAGCCGGGCCGCTCCATTCCCCATCATGGCCAAGCGCCCTCCGTCACTCAATCTTAACCATCATCCCCGTGACGACCGTCTACGTGAGCGACCAGATACTAAAAGATGCGCCACCACTTAACCCGAGGCGTGACGGTCGGGTGGTGTTGGGCGGTTAAGGAGGTGGCGCGAAACACATGATTCCCATTACAACATCTTTCAGGCTGTTTTGTTTTCGGCGGATGTTTATGATGAGTTCGATATTTACTTTCACACACCACAACCTCGTGCGAACTTGCTGCTGGTGATGGAATTTTTGGGGAAAAAAAAAACATATCAATAAACAGTCGATCGACCTCGGTTCGGTACAATGCGCAAAGCGAAAGTTCACACACTGTTTGCTAAAAAGCATTATCATACTCTAAGGAAATGGATGTAATATTCGCCCAAATTACGTTACGACTAAGAATTGCTAGAACAGCTGAAACACTCGCGGTGGCAGCTGTTAGCAATGGTGGTGATGAGTTTGTTCGGGCTATTATTCAGTGTGCGTATGGTAAATATCAACCGTCTGCCGTGATCTAGACATTTTGGCTAGAGTTTCATTTATTGCTCCCTGCGCCCAGCAACGAACGACGCAAAATGGTGCACGCAAGGGACGGCTTCGTGATTTTGTAACGTGCCGAATGTCAGTCGAACTGATGCTTTGTCGTTAAGTTAAATGCTAGAGATGAGTGTGACAGTCCCTGCGATGCCTTACACCGTGACGTAATAGATCAAGAGGAACCGGACATACAGCAGAGAAGTTTTTCAAGATATTAAAATTGGATTTACAATGGAGATGGGACAATTTAGACAATGATGGAACGGAAACGAAATGCGTAGTTCCGTTCCTTTTGTTTCTTTCGTTCTATTCGTTCCTTGCCGTTCCACTCGTTTTTGTCATTCTTTTTTCTAATGTTTTTTGTACCTTTTGCGCGTTCATGTTGTTATTTTTCTTGTCGTTTTGTAACTTTTCTCGTTTCTGTCGTTTTGTTGTGTTCTTTTTCGTTTTAAACCTTAACTTTTTGTGTATCTTTTTAAACTTTTTCATTTTTTTCTATTCTATTTGGTTCCTATTTGTTTTCCCCAGCATTCTCATCAGCATTTCCTTTGCTTTATCCCGGCTTAGGAATTTTTATTTCAAGGCACAAGAAGTACGCTATAATTCATTTGTAAAAATAATAACATTTAGTCCTCTGTATAAAGCTTTTTGGTGTTTTTTTTTACATTAAACACTATTTTTGATTACGAAACGTAATAAAACCTTATAAAGCGATAAGCAATAATTGGCATATTGACAATAAACTACAATTCTACAACTGTACAAAACACCAGAACGTGCTTTAAGTAAAAATAGAAAGATATTTACTTGGGGTGCATGATTGCTTTGCTTTCGACTGTACTAAAAAAGCATCAATTGGATAAACATTTCGCAGCAAACGATCAGTATTCCATTGATCTTATCGTACAGATTGTTTCGTTTTATGTGCATACCATTCACATCAAGAAGCCGGCAGTTGAGTTGAAACAATCACAAGAAACGGATACAACCGGCATCTGAAATTTGAGCACCCAACGCGGATGCCGCACTCCGTATCGGACTATAAACGACGGTTCGGGCACTGTACGACGAAGGTGTACATTCCCAGTATCAATCAATACGTGTAGTTAGCGAAACTCCAGCCAAACGGGAGACAGTTGGATAAATTTTATGTTTTCCTCAGCTTTATTGCCCTTGTTCATCATCGTTATTGTGTGCTACCTGATCGTTTCCTTCTCTCACGCCCACCGCGCTAACCTTTGGAACCCATCGAAAATGCTCCAACCTTCGAATGGTGGTTGGCAATTAATTGGCCTCATTTGCCGTGCGCCACGACATGCAAGCATAACCGGTGCCGGGCTACAACTAATCTTGCCGTCTTGCATCATTATCCAAGATTTGTGTGCCGGGGTTTTATTTCACCATTTCTTTTTGGTTTTGGTCCTTTGCGGCCAATTTTTTTTTTTTTCATGTTGCTCGCCCGGAAACCCAGACTCTGTTGGATCGCGGCCAATAAGAGCGGTTTGTTTGATTACGCGCTATGCCCACATACTGTTTCTCGTTTTCCTTTCAATTCTAGAAAACCACCAACGGTGGAACCGAGGCGCGCAAAGAATATGAATTAACCGGCAAACCTTCGGGGGGCGCTTGGTAGGTTATGATATATTTCCGATAATTGTACGACCGGTCTCTGCTCTCGAGTGCTCGAGTATGTGTGTACAATGTATGCATAATTTGGGGGACCCCTTGTACGACGATTTGTGTTGCTCGATAGACTTTGCTAATTAATGTGTTTGTTTGATCAATTGCGAAAAATGAAACAAATGCTATCAAACAAAACAAACAAACATTTATTCTCATTCCGCTGTAATTAATATTTCAAGTTGATATTTAACGTGAAGATAATTACTTGGAGATTTTCTACCACCTCGGTCTGTTCGGCTAAGACCAAAAATAATCGATTGTTGGTACGTTGATACAGACAGATGCCAAAGTTCACGGTACATTTAAAATGATTTACATCATGCTAAAGCCAAATTGACTCTGGATTTATGGTTGAAATATATATGGTTGTACATATGGGCTGTACATATGGTTGAAATTATACCAATTTTCTCAGCACATTGGAAAGGATATTTATACAGGTTTTTTTTATTTAAAAAAATGTATGGAATTTAGTGCGAGTTCTTGGTGAAAAATACCAAAAAACAAAAATAAATAAATAAAAAAATAAAAAAAATAAATACCAGTGGTGAGTAAATCTGATTTTGATTCAGAGATCTGCATGAATCTTTAAATCGAATAAAAGACCTTGAATCTGTATTGTGAAGATTTAGGAATCATTGAAGAATCACTTAAGTACCCAAATGAAAGAATCGATCTACTACTGAAGATTCATGAATCTTTGAAGATTGGAGACCTGGTGAAATTCATATCATTGATTCTTCTCACTAAAGATTCACTAAGGATCTCAAAGGATTCACTAAGCACAAGGCTATAAAGTACGCCAAATATTCCATCAGAACCCATTAACAATCTAATACAGGAACAAAAACAATCTACAAAATTAATATATATGATCTCAAGTAAGATAGATCCTAAGGATCTTCAAGGAAATCTGATCGAAACCCGAGATTTTCTACACAACCAACATTAATATGACCTGAAGCAATATTCGACAAGGCAAACAATGTATAATAGGATGTAAAACTTATGAAAAGCAGTATTTTGTACTGTTTGTTTTTTTGTGTATGAGTTTGTGCTGATAATTGGTTTGTTACGCACTGTACTACAGGAATATTGCTCGCAAGACATCGAAAAAATAGAATTTTTTTAACTTGCACTTTAATCATGTCAATCAATCGTCAAACACATCCCGCAACAACAGTGCGCTGCACTCATTTACGGCCATTTTTAATTAATGTTCCTCTCAACTGCATCGCGTCGGTAAACGAACAGCAACAAGAAAAAAGAAGCACAAAGCATTTCCAATCAAAACTGCCAAAATCAAATGCAGACTTTCAACGGCTTTCGATGGTAGAGTTCCGGTCGGGCCAGAGAAAAGCAGCATGGGTTTGACACAAATTTGGGAAATAGTTTTGTACGATGCCGGGTGATAGTTTCCAAAAACCACTCGATTTAACTTTCTTCATCAAATTTCAATGTTAATGAGTTTTGCCCAGAACAGAAACACAACCGACCCGTGGGTTTCAGCAGGCAGCAGTAACAGAATGGCGCCACCGAATACACCACACACTTACCTTCGCTCAAACTCCTGCCATCGGTGCACGCGTCTATTGTGCAAGGTTATTGTCATTCAGGTTCGCTGAAACTTTGCCGAACCGGGGCCGTTCTCGTGCCGTTATCAGTTTTCCCGCTTATCTCACCAATAAAACACCATCGCTGCACGCAAAAACAAAACATACAACAGTCACTACTACACGGATTTTTGCATACTAATTACACTATCACACACACACGCGCGCGTACACACACTCCTGGTTTCACTATGCAGCGGCTTCTGTTTGGGGTGATAAGGGCAAGCTTCAATACGATATTCGGTATATTGCTTGTAAATGGGGGTTATTGTAACCTCACAAAATAGAAGTTTGAGAAGTGGTCCCGATGGCGTCAAGATACAAGGAGTCGTAATCGAATTTCACCGACGAGTCGAACCATTTTGAAATACCACACACACACTCACACAAAAAAAAACACAGAGCAAAGCTAATCCTTCACATTTTTTCCCCTTTCTCCGTATCGGTTTGCCGCACTTCTCAACCCCCAAAACCCCATTTATAAGCACCGACAAAAAAAGCGAAAATCATCCCCGAACGGCTCAGAGTGGGGCCCAAAATTCAATCATATCCCCATATCCGGTTAGTATTAATTTTCCCAATTTTCCGACGACCTCGACCCTCGAGCTGGCGGTATTATTTTAGCACACGGGATGAAAGAGAGGAAATCTCTCATTCTCCCTCTCTCTCTCCACACAATCCATAGTCCACGGATTTCCTTACCAGAAATGATTAGCCTGCGGGTGATGAGGTCTCTGTCATGTAACGAACCCACCGGGGAGTTTTCAACTCCCTTTTCAACCTGTACCTCCCCTCCGAATATCTCCCCATTGCCGACATATCCGCCGGGAATATTTCGATCGGTTATCACGTTATCAGTTCAACTTCCAATGGGCAAAAGTTCCACCCTTGGTTCGCTCATACTTCGCCCTGTTTCGCCATTGTGACCTTGTGAACAGTGACAAAGCCGACAAAAAAAACCCTCACCCATTCCGAACCGGGCAGAACACTTGTTAGCCATTGTTATTTGCAATTGGAAAATCGCATCTGTCAACCGCGACGACAACGACAAGAGACAACGGCCTTGCGAGTGTTGTCGACGGCTTTGGTTCTTTTTGTTTTCCTTTGCTCGCCTCCACGTCCATGCCGGTAGGAGACACTGTGCGAAAAGAAAATTCTCTTCCCACCCTCACCCTACCCCTCCTCCGACTGTAACGTTTTTTTAAAAAACAAAACCGTTTACTGTACAATGTTCGTTCCTTACTCGTTCTTTAGAGTGGTGATCTTGTTTCTGTTGCCGTTTTGCACCTCAAACGCATTCAAATACTGAAGGATTTTCTTGTTTCAGGTTCGCTGCAAAAAAAAACAAATCCACTACTCATTGACGTTACGGGTTGGGGGATGAGAAAATCTTCATCCAATTCAGCCCATTGTAACTTTGTGAGTGAAAGAAAGAGAGAGGGAGATGGTGAGTGTGAAGAAGAGAAAAAAAACAGACTAAACGAAATGGAAATAAGACATCACGATGTGCAAGCAGTACGCTCAACAAGCATGCGGGAAAGTTGGGAAAGAATTTCTCCACCCCCACACCCCCCAATGAGCTTTGGGACTTATGGGGGGGGGGGGGACTTGCGGTTATGTTGTTGCCCGCACACCCGGGCAGCGGCCGATTCGATGGTCATTAGGGATTTTCACTTTTCACCTATTTTCCGTGACCCCGCGCAACCAAACACGCATGCAAACCGAAACACACACACACACATACGCGGGCGCGAATGCTTCTGCTGCCCGCGAGCAGCGAGAATCGGCCGGTGCCATGGGGGGCAGGCAGAGTCGGCCGAGGGTTTGGAGTGGTGGAACAACTCATGAAGCACTGAACACATCGGACTATTTTTAGCCCGATTGGCGGAGATATTTTCGTCCCCACTAGTGTTTTGCCTATGCTGAGAGCGGCTGTTTCCTTTCTGCGCTTTCGTTTTTTTTTTTTGGTATTCTTTTTCGTGTTCGACGATGGCGACGACGACGTCACTTTCATATCTTCTGGCACCACTGACACTGCCGACATCCGATCGTGTCTGTGTGCTAGTGGCACCCTGTATGTTGGTGTCTCCGTTTGAAAGGGATAGTTTTCTTTTTTATTTTTCTTTCCCCCCCCCTTCCTCTTCCCCCAGCACCTTCCTAGCTTATCTTTTTCCCTTTCTCGCGTTCCTCTTCCGATTCCGTCACTAAAAGCGATCAAGTTTGCCACCGTCTTCCGATTCCGTTTGATCGCTCATCCGTGCCTTCTGTACGATTGGCGAATTCGAAACCAAGCAGGAACGTTACGTTGTTTGTCCTTTCCCGGATAGCTTGCACGGAAAATAAAAGTATTTTACGCCCGAGTCTTTCATCCAAAACACACGCGAGTTCGTTCCAAACGTTGCGCTTCACTACGCAACCACAAAGAAATCGACTTCCTACCGTTACGCTTGCTCCAGGGATGCTTTAGGGGTGGAAATAAAGGGGAAGGATAAAAGGGGGAGGTTTGTCTAGCACCCGGACAAAAGTTCACCGACAGCATAACCCCAACCGGTTGATAGTACTCTCGGTGATCCAGCAGAAAAAATATCGACTTCTTGACACACTTTCGCGTGTTCCTTCGCTCTCGTACATTAAAGCAGCAGCCGCCACCCACCCACCCCCAACCATTTCCGTGTTGAAGTGTCCATTTTCCGGCACAAAGAACTCCACCATCCACCAGCACCGTCGAAAACTGTTCGGAACAGATTAGACACAGAGCGAAAGAGGTACCTTCGCACTTAAACACCGACCGACAGGAGGTCCTCCTACGAGGCTCAGGTTTAAAGAGACCGCCTTCTAGGGGACCGCGCGTGTTAACTGAAGTTCGTCCACTTCCTTCAAGAACACCCGACACAGTCACACACACACAGAGTGCCGTTTGGAACACTGGGACACAAATGAACGTTACGGTGCGAACCGCACTCACCGTGCTCACTTGGAGTCAACTTCACCTATAGAGTGGCCTCTTTTTTGAAGAGGATATTTGAGGACGTTCGGCTACCAGCTTAGCAAAGCAGCGCTTGATATGGTGCGTATTTTACCATCACACACCGAAACGCACGCATTGTACCTAGCAAGCCTCCATTCGGAAACGGGTGGATGCGAGAGCTGGTGTTATTACCTTCCGAATGCACGGTCAGAGTGGAAATGAAATTGCGCGCACCGCATACACGAGACACCAGACGCGGGCCAAGATCCCAGGGAGTAATTTTCACCCCGCAACTTCCGGTTTCGCTGCGTTCCACACCGGCAGAACCCACAAACGGAGTCGCTCTCTCTCTGAGATTTTCCCCATCCCTGTCGTACACTCCGCTGCTTTTATTGCCTTCTCGCTCAGCATGAACAAGGATCGATGAGCGGCCGTGAGCGAACCGAACTCAGCTCTCAGTGAACCGAAGCGAGCGCGAACCGCTCCGTTCACTCACTCACTGCTCACTGTGGGTACGGAGATTTGACAGATGGGCACGATGATGATGATGATGATGATGATGATTGCCTTCATTTGTGTTCATTGTGTACGCTTCAAGTGACATTAAGAAGTCAAAGGCTTACCACACACATACACCCTCAACTTTTTTTTTCCACGAAAAACACAATCCTTTTCCTGACTCTCTCGCGTTTGTCCACATTTCTCTCTCTCTCTCTCGCTCTCACTCTCTGCATTTTATAAACATTCTTTATTGCAACAGCTTCCGTTGAATGATGAAATGGTTTCGGGAGTTTAGTGTGTCACCGCATGACGTCACTCTTGCTATATACACACACATACACTGGAGAGTGTCACAATGCGCTCATGGCATGCTTTACTATCGAAGCGTTACCCCTGGCACTAGATTTTTCCCATCGTGGCATATATGTTGTATTTCGAAACTACAACATCTGAATTGTGACCGAATGAAAACTCAGACAAAAAGCAAACAGACTCACAAAACAATGAAAGAAAACGAGAGACCAAACGGTGCGAAGACGTAGCTTTCGCGTAGTAGTAAGCGTAGTAAAAGGGTTTCCCCGGAATTGACATCCATTTTCGGAGAATCATTTCCCGATACCGTCGGACGCATCCGTTTCCCGGAACGACAACACACGGCTGACCGACGAGACTGCCACGATGGTGGGGTGGAAAAGCGTAAAACTAACACGATTCATTTACGCTTCTGTAGCAAAGGCATGATTGGAGCGCGCTGTGTTTTGCGTGTGGTGGTCGGTAAACAAACGACCGTCCGCTCGCGGGAAACCAGACGGAAATGGTTTCTTGGACGTTTAGCGGCTGCATTTGACACTCGCGAAGGGAAAGAAAGTTTATAAAACGAAAAGAAAAGGAAACCGGAACGAAAAATAGACCATCAGTGGCAGGGAAAGCGCACTCCCGTGGCAGGGTTGGTGTGCCGTAGTTGGTGTTAGCTTTATGGAACGAGTGCGTTGATAAATTTGCTCTGGGAGTTACGGCTACGGTTGCTTTCTCTTGCGATATCCATTTTTCCAACACTTCACGGTGACCAAACACTGTACTTTACGCTTTTACACCGTTGTTTTATCATTTATCTTTTTTAACCCCCCCCGAGCTATGGCAAGCTAAACATTCCTGTTCAACAAGCACACCAACAAACAGTTAGAACACAGTAACTTCCCGAAACAGCAACGTCCGCAGATCCAAGGGCAGACGTAAGACAACACCGGCCACGCTCGCCAAGATGTTTAACAACACCGGACATGCTTAGACATCAAACACCCAGTCACCCGATCGCGAACGTGACTGCGTCACCGTGGGAACCGTGCATCAGCAATTCCCGTGCGTTCCGGAGTAGGCTGTAGCCAACAAATGTTCACAAAGATAGTTAGTTGCGGTATAACCTCGGTCTAGGAAAGTCGATTGTAACTTAGGATTAGTGAAAGAAAATAAAATACTTTTTTTTATGATATATTCATAGAAGAAAAGTTTAACTAAACGGTTACAGAAACCACCTGCCGGATTATTGACGTACGGCAAGTATTAAAGCTGTATCAGGGAGGGCATTGTGATAGGTAACAGGCAGACAAACAGTACTCTCTGTTTTCAGTTCCCTGGAATTATAAATCTAAAGTTTGTTTGCAGCGGCGGATCAAACGGTAGGCGGAGTAGGCGGTCGCTTAGGTCCTCGCCGTGTTCGGGGGCCCCATAAAATGTGTGTAATAGTTGTATACATAGGCCCAGTCTCCTTATGCTAGAGGGGGCTCCAAAGGGTACCACAAGAGGCCCCTGGCGAAATTTAAAATTGGGACAAAATACCCCGGAAGTAACATTTCCCACCATACAATTATTACAGCTTTCTTTTCTCGCATAATGGCATTAATCACGTCTGCCTCTCGGTGTCACATTCCTATCAAACGCATTAGAGTGTGGGGGAAAAGGCAAAACGGATCCTGCATCTCTTTCGTATTTTGCGCCGATCGCGTCCGTCGAAAACGCTCAAAACCGATGAAATTTTTGGTTTCTGACACCAAGAGAGCATGATCAACGAAGAGATAGCACAAATTTCCGTACCATGTGGTATCATTTCATTTAGCTGTACCCTTCCCTCTAATGATCATAGCGCTTAATCCGCCAACTGATCTTTCATCTCTTTCCGTTCATCCAAACAGCACAGTGCGTACCATAACTGTACACAAGTTTATTTTTATGGAAATAACAGTGTGGAATATTTATGGAATATATTTATATATGGCATCCTTTCAAACCCTCGGACATTCTATGACGACAAGAGATATAATTATTGCAAAATAACCGAACAATAAACACTAAATAATGTCTTCGGAAATAGTGGCACTCCATGTCTGCTACTGCTAATAATTAAAAAACTTACCTGCTGGACAGTTATGACACGCACTGTAGAAACTGGATGGATGAAATGAGAGGGAGGATTCTCGCCACAGTACCTGAGCTATTTACTCTATCGATCGCTCTCCCGAGAGGGCCCTCGTTTGATAGTATGTGTAACTAATAGCCAATGATAGCAGATCTTTAATTGCTCAATAGCATCACAGTGACTGATATCGTGAGCAAGCGTTATCGATGTATTATGTACACACATGGCAGATCCATGTGCGGATCAGACTGATGTTATCTCCTTTCGTGGATGCTCTCTTGGTGTCAGAAATCACAAAACCGGTCGCTTTTGGCGTGTCCGATCGCGCATCATGCGCGGAGACTTCGACGAAAGGAAAAGTGCTTTAAAATAATATGCAATGGCGACTGAGATGATCGTGTGCTCCTGTAGCTCTTGTAAGCTGGACATTACAATAATAATGGAATAAGTAAATAATAATAATAATAATTAAACACTAACGGTGATTAATTCTTTCCATTTTGCTCTCTGTTGTTCCCCAACAAAGATTGTCATCAAGAAGAAGAATATCCATGTGGGAATTCACTACATTACCTTCACAAAACAGCAAAAATCAATCCAACTTACTGTTACTGAAAGCTAACAGACTGGTCCGCAACATGTGGTGGAGGCAAACAGTACCGCGAGTCAATCTGCTGATATATGTGATATGTGATATTAACATCTATTGTACTGCCCTTTACCCGTATCGTCGTATGCTGAGCGGTGTCCACGTCCTTCGCTCGTCGGTATATTCATGCAAACTGTATACTCCGTACAACACCGCATGCAATTATGAGGCGCGATCAGCATCTGCTGGTGGGTTTATATGAAGTATTTTGTGGACAGTGTTTTTGTGTGTTCGATAAAAGTTTATTTAATAGAATAAATAGTTTGATCTTCGGATTCGTGGTTGAGTGGAGAAAAGGGATGATATGGGCACACCTAAAAGCGCGTATTGTCGGGCATCTTAATGAAATAGGCCACCTTATTCTGCGGCACGTGGTAGTTGTGGATCCAGCCACTGCCCTTTCGCAACGACTCGTCGATACCGTTCTTCCTATGGTGGTAGATAAACTGCAAGCGACACAGAAGCCAGTGCATCAGTGCAAGCTTACTTCCCTTTGTTACTTTCTCTTTCAACACAACTTCTCGAACTGTCTCACCACGTTCCAGCACAGGAGCCACTATCATCCGATCGCCGACCGAGAACTCATCGTGGATGAGAGAGAAAACGACCAAGAATGCTTCGATTTCGAATTGAATTGCCATCTGCAAGAGCAGTATTGATAAAGCGGATAGTTTTATCATATATAGCCAAGATCTTCGACCCTCTCGGCTTGCTGGATCCAACGATAATCGTCGCTAAACTATTCATGCAGCAACTATGGTCGCTTAAGAAGGATGGAAAGGCATGGGACTGGGATAGCGGGATAGCGAACTCTCATCGCACTTACAGCATGAATGGTTAAAGTTTCACTCTTCACTAGAATCACTTCGTGATTTACGCATTCCGCGCTTGCTGCTACATTCGGGCTGAAAGCATGAAAGGAGTCACGGTTCACTTGCTTACAGCAATTGCAAGCGCGAGCCGAGTATTGCAATGGTCGATCAGTATCCCTAAAAGAAAACCAACTGGTCTGGTGATCGTCAAGGAAGCCAAAATGCATCCTTCCTTGTGGGCAATGGGACGTATTATTTCGACACATCCTGGCAAGGACGGAACAGTTCGCGTAGTGACGCTGCGCACAGCATCCGGTAAACACGTCGTACGCGCAGCAAACCCGTTGGTAATGTTATCCAATCCAAATATGCTCAGCAATTTGGATAAGAAGATTGGCACTGGCACTGAATAGCATGCAGCAACAAACCATGTTTACGTTTATTTACTTTCATTGTTGTTTACGTTTATTCACTTTAATAGATTACAAGGCAAGGCACATACCCATATATACCCATAAATTCAATTTCTTTGGTGACCGGAATGTGAGAATTAAGGTTTATAAAAGAACATTCCTTTCACATTCCGATCGAACGCATTAGAGTGAAGGGGGAAAAGGCAAAACGGATCCTGCATCTCTTTCGTATTTTGCGCCGATTGCGTCCGTCGAAAACGCTCAGAAACGGTGAAATTTTTGGTTTCTGACACCAAGAGAGCATGATCAACGAAGAGATAGCACAAATTTCCGTACCATGTGGTATCATTTCATTTAGCTGTACCCTTCCCTCTAATGATCATAGCGCTTGATCCGTCAACTGATCTTTCATCTCTTTCCGTTCATCCAAACAGCACAGCGCGTACCATAACTGTACACAAGTTTATTTTTATGGAAATAACAGTGTGGAATATTCATGGAATATATTTATATATGGAATCCTTTCAAACCCTCGGATATCGCATGACGACAAGAGATATAATTATTGAAAAATAACCAAACAATAAACACTAAATAATGTCTTCGGAAATAGTGGCACTCCATGTTTCCTACTCTAAATAATTAAAAAACTTACCTGCTGGACAGTTATGACACGCACTGTAGGAACTGGATCGATAAAAGGAGAGGGAGGATTCTCGCCACCGCACCCGAGCTATTTACTCTATCGATCGCTCTCCGGAGAGGGCCCTTGTTTGATGGTATGTGTAACTAATAGCCAATGATAGAAGATCTTTAATTGCTCAATAGCATCACAGTGACTGATATCGTGAGCAAGCGTTATCGATGTATTATGTACACACATGGCAGATCCATGTGCGGATCAGACTGATGTTATCTCCTTTCGTGGATGCTCTCTTGGTGTCAGAAATCACAAAACCGGTCGCTTTTGGCGTGTCCGATCGCAGCATCATGCGCGGAGAGACTTCGACGAAAGGAAAAGTGCTTGAAAACAATATGCAATGACGACTGAGATGATCGTGTGCTCCTGTAGCTCTTGTAAGCTGGACATTACAATAATAATGGAATAAGTAAATAATAATAATAATAATTAAACACTAACGGTGATTAATTCTTTCCATTTTGCTCTCTGTTGTCCCCCAACAAAGATTGTCATCAAGAAGAAGAATATCCGTGTGGGAATTCGCTACATTACCGTCACAAAACAGCAAAAATCAATCCAACTTACTGTTACTGGAAGCTAACAGACTGGTCCGCAACATTTGGTGGACCGCAAACAGTACCACGAGTCAATCTGCTGATATATGTGATATGTGATATGTGATATTAACATCTATTGTACTGCTCTTTATCCGTATCGTCGTATGCTGAGCGGTGTCCACGTCCTTCGTTCGTCGGTATATTCATGCAAACTATATACTCAGTACAAAACGGCATGCAATTATGAGGTGCGATCAGCATCTGCTGGTGGCTACGCTTTCTGCTAAACGCTTTTAAATACTTACGTGTTTATATGAAGTATTTTGTGGACAGTGTTTTTGTGTGTTCGATAAAAGTTTATTTAATAGTTTGATCTTCGGATTCGAGATTGAGTTGAGAAAAGGGATCAACTGCGGATCAATCGGTAGACGGAGTAGGTGGTCGCCTAGGGCCTCGCCGTGTTGGAGGTCCCACGGCTTCCGGCCGGGATATAAGTAAAAATCCATGAATATTGACAAGAGAAATAGAAAGCTCGTTTCAATGTCTATTTATTTCTATTATTGTCGACTGTATTTTGAGTTTCATCGAGGGTTAGAAACTGCAAATTTTTGATTGGCTATTTTGTATATTCTTATAATTTTCATTTTAATAAAGTTCAAATTTTTAGTTTGATAAAATAGAGTCAATATATGATAAAAAAAAATACATACATAAATGAATAAATAAGGTTATTTCACCGTGGTTCTACTGCACATACTATTTTTTCCCTATAATTGGGCAACTACTTAATAAGAACTGGTGCCGTAGACTTGATGATTGGTGGACATCATAGAGACTGCCCTGTTAAATCTAGAACAAACTGTATATTTTTCGTTAATAGTTAACTAACTTTCTGTCATCGCACGTAGGATTTTTTCATAATATTCAAATTTTATATTTCAGAAAAAAATATTGTAAAAATAGAGTAAAATTGCTACACAATACGACTATTACTAAGAACAATTGTAAATTAACAGAGGCGAAAGAGACCCAAGAGGTACAAAACCTCTTTAATAATTTACAATAACAACAACAAGAATTGTAAATTAAAATGTTTAAACCACGTACACCGTTCTTGAGTTACAAGAGAGTAGCATATTAAAGTTTCACTAAAACGTTTGGCGATCATTCGTGGAACAAGGAGTCTCACGTTCTTCCGGCAAAGTTTACGATAAAGTAGACACATCAAAGAATATTTTCTAGCCTAAACAAACCAGTATTTCGATGATGCTATCCCCTTTACAATCATCATGAATCGCATGTTCAAAAATGAAACGGCCCCCAGTATTAACCAATGGCTCGTTCGTAACAACGAAACACACATTAAAAGCACACGCAAAACAAAAAAACACAACACAAAACCGTGTCAATTAAACTTTACCTAAGCCACAACATTGTGCACCGTGTGCTGGTTTCATATGATTGGTTCGGTTGTACAAACGTCATCATCAAAAATCCCGGTACGCTTCGCCCGCCGCGCTTCCCGAAGTCTTTAAGGTCACAAGACGAGAATAAGTCTTCATTCCCGGCACCGACCGTTTCCCGGCTCCCCATTGGGAGGGGGTGGGAAGGTGGGAAGGGTTTGATCACCGTACGGGTTTTTATTAATATTTCTCCGCCCGCAAACGCACACGAGCAAAACAACAAGAAAAGACCATTTGTGTAAACAATCAACCGAGCAGCGCAGACATTGTGCAGACCTTGCCATGTTTTTGCATGCGTGTGTGGAATTGGCCAAGTGTGTGTGTGTGTGTGTGATTGTTTTGCTCCTGGGTTCGGAGCGTGTATGTTGTTACTGCTGCCTTGTCTCCATTTGCATTACGTTCATTACTCTTGGCCTGTGTGTGCCGTCATTCCAATCTTTCCCAAACCTTGCGCGCATGGTTTCGGGCTCAAGCTCCCCAGACTGGGTCAAGGAAGGTGTTGAGATGAGATGAACGTCGTAAAAATTAAAACATACCCTCCACCCACACCTCAGTTCTCCCTCGCAAGCCTGGTTGGCGTTGTACCGTAGTCAAATTCACGGCCATTTGGTCCACTGTTTGTTGCCCTAAGCGCCGCGTGTATATAGGAAGTGGAAAAGAATCGAAAAGCCGAAGATCCAGTCCAACTGTAACGCACGTACCGGTTTGAAATATTAAGGGAACAATTGCAAGATTAGCATACCCCTGGCTGCTTACCCATAAGCTTGTTTCGTGCGTGATCGTACGATTTTACCGGGTCAGCTTCATCCAACTCTGGAAGGACATTTCGATCTATTTATACTCACATTCAGTACCTTGCTGTATACCGTATTTTCTCACTGTAAACAATTATGTTCCGGTTAAACACAATCACTTCTTCATGTAAGTACCACTAACCGTAAGAAAACAAGAAATAAATAACAAATAATAGAGCCAATTACGGTCGAAATAGGGCAATTCTGTTCAAACGATGCCTCCTTTGATTGCATTGCAGGGTTTTCAGCAATTGCACAGACTTGCTCACCGTGGATGTGATTTGCTTCGTTCAAATCTGATAACTGAAATAGTTTTTGATGGACGTTATATAAAATGTATAAAATTTGTTATAATTTAGCAGTTTTCACTTTCAAAATTAATGATGGTTCGGGTTGGTAACAAAAATCATAAAAATAAAACTTGAAACTGTTAAAATTTTCTATTGTAGGTAGGTTCTCATAGTGTTGCAAATTAAATTTCATATTTATTTTATATTTTACATAATTTTTTTATTTTTATTTAATTTTTATTATGACGGCAATGCCGTATTTTCAACACCGCTTGTGTTGAGAGAGCATAACAAGTGGCCCAAGGCATTTCCTCCTTGCGATTTGCCTTTTCCCGGGCATGCTCGGTTATATTTTATATTAATACTTAGACCTTTTTTACATTTGCATTCTGTAGAAATTGTTGATCGAAATTAGTTGAATGATGAATTCTTTTTGTCCATTTTGGGAAATCGTGCACAGTGGTCGATTTAAGCATCTTTCAGATAAAATCGACTTGCATAGGTTGATACATTTACAGAATTTTCAACGGCTGTAGAGGGTTTTCTTAATTTAAATTTACAACAAACTAAAGAAAACATACTTCCCATTGTTCCCATATTAAAGCAACGTTTAAACATAATTATGAAAACCTGTAGTGCATCGAGAAAAGACACACATTTCTTGCCCCCACCAGGATCGGATTCTCGAGCAGCAATTAATTAGACCCTGGCGTCCTACAACGCCGTGTTTTGGCGATGATCGAATTTCACGCCAACCGTTACACACATCCCATAAAACACGATTTTACCAAACACCCATTTGGCCCCACCCATTTTGCCATCCGGTTTCGAAACTCCGGTGGCCATCGGTTCACAGACCATCGCTTGCGTAAACAAAGCTCAAAATTCGTCGATTTCTAAATGCGTTCAGCAATTTGGCGTGTCGGCCTGATCCGTTTGCGGGTTGTAATTCAAATCCGGCCGCACCACCGACCGGACCGGTCAGCCACAAACAAGGCACAAGGGTTAACCGTGAACGCTAATGTAAGAAAAAGGGAACAGAAGAAAGCTCGATAATCACAGGTTTGATAACTTTCTTCGCTTGGTTTTGAAGGTGGCTTGCAGGATTTTGTTCGTTTTAATATCTTACCAAACGAATGATACAATGATGTTTTTCTTTTCTGCGAAAATGCACTGCCCTGGAGAATTAACCAGGTCCGGGTGTCGAAATTTCCCACCACCCATGAACGGTGTGGTGCGCTTTTATCTGCTACCTCGTTTTATTCACACCTTCACCAATTGACTGCGAAGTGTTAACGTTATCTGGCGCCTTGCGGGAGAAAAAAAAATAGAGCTGATTTTCGCTAAGTGTTTCTTGTTCCGTTCTCGCTAGTGGGTGAATGTTTACACTCGCTTGGAATAATTGCTTGCACACACTGCAAAGAATTTTGTGCGATGTGCGCAAAACGAAACGCCAACTCTCTACGGCAATTAAACTTTTATCGCTCGCTGCTAATTGCACTGCCAAATGTGCCAATCTGCGGGATGCAGAAAAAGCAAACCAGTAATGCCGAAACGTGGGTTCGTCTCGGGTTGCAGTTTCAACGCTAATGCTGAGACATAATTGTAACCTTGCGCGCACACAATTGACCAGGCGCCTCCATCAAACGATCTTGCGCGTTTCTAATGCAACATTTCAACTTTAATTGAACGTTTATTGAATGTTTTACGTATCAAAAGTAATTATTGCATTTCACGTTGGCAACGGTACTACGCTCCCACAAGCATTAGCCACCATTACGGTTTAATGCGACTAGACAACTTAATTCGCTGCAATTAAAACGACCATGCGCCTCCATCACACTGGTGCTTTCAAATTCTCACCACCAGATGGCGGAACGGTGACAAATTGCACGTCCGTTAAATAAATAATTCATCTCGCGGGTAATATGTTTCCGATCTTTCCCCATTTCTAACCAATTGTAGCGTTTGGACAGATGTTTCAAACCGTGAGTTTAAGCTTGGACGAGCCGCCGGTCACTTTCGTGCACTGTGGCGTGGCAGTAGCAATACGTTGCTCTAAATTGCAAGGCAAACCAAGCATTCCATTGCGTTTTCCAACATCTTACAGCATCCTCTATTTATAGCAACGAATGGTTCAACGAACTGAACGTCGATGTTAGATGGTCATTAGAGTGCGACATTTCAAATCCGAGATGCTCTGTCGCACTACTTTCCCTTTCCGTTTCGCACACTCTCGCTTCCTCTCACATAAATAAGCATTTTTTTTTTCGAACTATCTTGTAAAAAGAAGTGTAATAACATAGTTTTAAGTAAGTAATTTTATAATAAAAAAGGGCTTCATGTAAGAATGAAAGAACATTGAGAAATATCTAAATATAAGATATACACACAATACGCCACCTATTGTAAAACGGAGAAAGTTCTCGGACAATATGCTATACCATGCAACTAAATGTAATAAGGTTAGTTAAACATTTTTTTACGAGTTACAAGTTTAGTGTGTTAAAACATTTATAACAAGTTATTCCAACCCGTCCACAGATAAATATAATAGTAAAATATAAGTAATATAATAGTAATATAAGTAAAATTATTATAGTAACACTACTCAATTCGGATGCTTTTTTTATCATTTTATGCAAGAAAAAAAAACAAACATAGTTACAACTTCATTTTAAAATATCCGTCCTTGTTTTTGTTTCTGTTCTTTTTATATCGCCACATACATATGCATATATATGTATTACGTGTTTGTGTGTGAGTGTGTACGTATGTATATATATATAATATATTGGTTTTGCATGTATATATTCCTTTTTTTATTCTTGGTTTTACAGTTTGTACACATATCAGTTGTATTCTGTTGCATTTCGCTCGTCTTGTTGCATCTTTTCTTTTCAATGAGATGTTACAAATCTACTGGAGTGGAGTTTTTCGCTTGGTAAACGAGAAGAGACCGTGTTGCGCTTGCAATTTCTAGGTTGCGTTTCACCTTCAACCCTCCCGCCCTTCTGTACTGTTTAACGCCGCTGTGTGTCCACATTTGTATCGGTAAGATTAGTTTATTTTTGTTTGATTTGATTTTCCCTTTTTCTTGTGGCATCTGTCTACTAGAGTTTTAATTTTCCCGTGGCGCTGCTGCTAGTGGAGCTAGTACTTTAGCGTATATTTGTTATGATTTGCTTTGCTTTTATTTTCCTTCATATATATTTATATATTCTACGTGAATGACGTTGATATAGCCGCAATTATGCGCGTACACATTCTCCGCATTCTTCGCTAAACACAACTGCCGCTGGTTTTGATTCCTCGGTTTGCCGTTTTACTGTCTATTAGTTTAGTCTGTTTAGTTCATGCTATCCTGTATTGTTTTTTTTTTACTATTATTTAACGTTTCCGTTTATTTTCCTCGGGGCTGCTCGGCGGCGCTCCATCTCGCACAACTAGTTTACCTAAACTGTCCGATAGATAGATAATTACTACTTGGGATGTAACCTGCTGTCTGTAGCTTCGTTTGATTTGCTGCTGTGTAACAAAGTTGCGTTACTAATTAGCTGTTAAACTATTCCTACCTCCCCCTCGGGGGTCCCGTCCCCGGAGAAGCTATCTTCGGGTTTTTTTTTCTCATACTGAACGATCATAAGAAGACGATTCAATTGCTGGGTGGAAGAATTACATTTATCATTGTGTGTTTCGCTAATTACAATCCGGCAATGGAAAACGGGGGGAAAAAAAAACAAACAAAAAAACACGCAAAACAACGAGAGCAATAACTTCGCATACCATTGCTGGATTTGATGAAAAAGAAGAAACAAGTAACGTAGGGAGAGAACAGTATGCATACTCCATAATGCATTATCTATTACAACAGTACACACAACACTAAACCGTAGGACAAATCAAACACTTAAATGCTCTGTGGGTGTGTGTGTTTTGGCCACCTGTTAAGTAATCGACACACGCAACAAACAAACAGATTCGTTAATAGTTCAATTCATTGCGCACAATAAGAATAGCTGCGTTGCGTTTTTGTTTTGCGTTTACTACTAGTTTCACTAGTAGAAAAGAACTCGTTTTGTTTTTCTTGCTGCCTATCAAACAAAAGAAACGTATATGATGCGGGTTGAGTGTGTCTGGCTGTGGTCATAAGTAACTGGGTGTTGTAATACCTTACACGCTTCACGACCGCACCTTTGCTCCGGTGAACATCCGGTGCTTGTGTGATGAATATATTGTGATTATGTAGCAACTTCCAGGACACGGGTTTGACGGTTCCCGGTTGACAGAACGGTCCCCACACCACGCAGCACTGTATGTGTGTATACTGTTTTGTTCTGTTGCTCACAGTTTACTCTGATGCAACAGCCGATTGCAACTATCTTTGTGTATTGAATCTCTTTCTACCTTCTACCTTCAAATTCAATGTCATTCGTCAGATTCTTCCGTCTTCACTGCTCTTATTGTTTTCGCTTCTACGTATAATACAATGCTCTTCTTCCCTTGCTTTAGAGCTTACAAACACCTACAATGTCTCATCATGCTTCCCATATACATATATATATATCGCTTGTTTGCCTAAAGGACGAATTATGTGTGTGCGTGGGTGTGTAGGTGTTTGTTTGACGCCTTCCATTGAACGCCATCGCCAATTTGCTATAATTCTAGATTTTTTTTTTAACAGCCAAAACCACTCCCGCGGATAGGCCTTCTTATCTCTCTGCGTAAAATGGGCGCCGACACAAGTTTGCGCAACGTTTTGCGTGTTGTATCGTATTTAGCATTCTTGCCTGGTTTGCCACATCCCGAACAGCGACAGCAGCAGCGGTTTTGTTTAGTTTGTTTGTTTGTTTGTTTTTTTTTACGAATAAACATTCGAATATCCCTGTATGTTTTGAATTTTCCTTGCGAAAAAAGGACGTTTGCTTACGGTTGCCTGGTGCCTTTTCCAGCAACGATACCAAGCATTTTAGCAGTGTGTCTTTTCTGTATCTTTCCCTTTCGCCTCGCAAATAGTACCGTTTCGATCGTGTGTGTGTTTTTTTTATGTTTTCCGTAAAGAATGATCTCATTCATTCGCTTCATTATTGTATCGCACGCGATACCAACAGGCCGCGGGTTGGAGAGAGGAAGGCTTTTAAATTATATTGCCAAAAAAAAACCTCGAAACGGTCATCGCTATGCTGTGACCTGAGTGAATTAAAGAAAAAAAGAACAAACTCGTACATTCCTTTAGGCTTTTCTCCATCCTCTATCCTCCTTATTACCTACACCGCTACGAATTATTGTAGTTGTTTTCTTTCGTTTTACATTCAGCTTTTCGCAACATTTGTCTTTCTCTTTCCCTTTCTCTCTTGATAAATAAAACCTTTCCTTTTCTGCAAAAGCAACAAAACAAAACAAAACTCATGAGACATTGCAACTGTTGTTAATACTTTGCGTGATGTTTTTTTTTCCCTCCGATTTATTGTTACTTTCGGCAGCCGTGTGTGTGTGTGTGTTTGTTGCTTCTCCACACGATGAACAGGTTTGAAATCTTGTGTTTTTTGTTCTTCCTTTTGCTTTCAATTGCGCCTAACATATTCGTCTAATTCGATCGTACAAAAAATGGATTTTTCCATCCATTTTCAAACACACTCACACACGCTTCGCTGGTTTACAATCGCTGACGAGCGTATTTTCTCCACCATTCGTTCTTCGTAACCAATCAGAGCAAATCATTCTTCGACTTTTACTCACCTAAACTGATAACCTAACCTGCCAACGCACTTGTTTTTCCCCTACCTTCGGAAGCCTTTTTGTTTGTTTTTGTCCTACGCAGCACATCTGCATTCGATTTTATAAAATGAAATGGAAGAAACACACCACGGACCGCTATTTGCCGTGTTTTTTTTTTGTTGTTGTTGTTTTAATCTCAAGAAAACGCGATCTTGCAAGCAAAATGTTGTAAACAGTGCTTCACGCGCCACAGTAATAATAATAATAATAATAGAATAATGACAAAAAAAGATGTAATATAATAAACCAATAGTATATTCGTATAATAGCAATAATAGTAGCGATAATAGAATATGTATACATATAACATCAGACACTTTAAGGTTGTTTCCATTATTTTTTTTCTTAGTTTGTTGTCATTCGGATGAGAAATTGCTTCAGGTGAGATGAACGAAAAAAAAACGACAGGAAGAGATGTATGTGCAGCGCAAAAGAATGGCGCCACTGGTGCGCCATAATGTTGCACGTACACGCAATGGAAGAAACAACACCAACCAAACCGTCCTCTTCCTACGGAGTCGGTATCGGTTCAGTAGCGTGTGTTCCACCTTTCTGGAAGCATAACTTACAGTACCAAACTAACGTTCATCTTGCTACCTATCGCCTGCCACTTCTGCTGTTCATGTAGTGTGTTCCTGTTGGAGTTCTGGCCTCGCCGGTCTCAAAAACTAAATAAACCTAACACCCTCTCTCCTGGCTGTAATGAGATTATTTTCCTTCCTGGTGATCCTGCTCTCGACCAGCTAATGTCTAATCATCAAAATCATAATAATTCAGTCCGTGTTTCGTTTGATTTTATTATACTTGTATAGCGCAGCATGCAGCATATGGGGTTTTTGGCCTATTTTGCCACGCTTTGCAGAGGCCCACAAACCCCCGGAAACAAATTTGTTTGAAACGCTGCATCGGCAATCTAATTGTCTAAAGCAACGGGGGGAGAACACAACATTACACCCGCGACGGGAGACCATTTCCATTTTGCAAGGGACATCTGTTTTTTTTTTAATATTATCATTTTAAAACAAACGTTATCTAAAGTGTATCTCTGTGTGTGTGTTCTGTTATTTTATCGTCCTTTAGTCGATATGGAATGCGCAGTCGTGTGTAAGTAACAAAAAAACCTCCATTTCTTTGTGTGGCAATTAAAAACAACAAAACTTCCAATAATGATCAATCCAGCCTGGTGGTGTAACGTGTTCCCATCCTACATCTTCCAATCTCTCTGCTGTTGCTGCTTATCCCTATTATCCGTACGATTCATCTGATCATACGGGGCCATTTTTTGCTTCACCGATCTACCATCCATGACCAATGGGGAAAAGGAGATCATCTGCTCAGATAACCTGGATAAGGTGGTGATAACCTGCACTGTTTTAAGGCGAATAATGGTTCAAAACGTCCAACACATTCCTGCTGCACACTGGACCGACAGTGACGCATCCTTGACACATTGCTTTGCCCGACCCCGCCGCAACTCACACGTGCGCATTGTCTAACACGTTTATTGTTTTCGCTTCCTTCGTTACCTACTTTAATATCAGCCCCACGCAGTATTCGATCGTCTTCTTGTCCCTCTGGAGCTTGTCCACAGACACACACATGTATTGATTACTGTTCTGTACATCCAGTCTCGCAAAACAGGGAACTTAAGCTTTACTTAAGAAGAGGTATAAGAGCATTTTTAGTATTGGATTCACTATCGCTACACAACTCAAAAAAATGCACCTCCTCACCGGTACGCATTCCTTAGTGTGTTTTATAGTGCGCGACGGGATTGCGTCGCGATCTTGTTTCAATTTTGATTTACCATACTCAGACTACTCTCCTTCAGTGTGCAGCTTTTCTCCATGCTGGGACCATGCTAAACGGTTATTAACTTCCTACGATTGTTCTCTCCCTGTTCAGTCGTCGTACAATCATGCGCCATCGTCGTAGTGCATTGGCTGATGGTGGTGCTGTTGCTGCTGTTGATGATACAGCTGCTGATGGTGCAGATTGTGATGATGATGCTGGCGATGTTCGTGATCATCGTGCGTTTGCTGCTGCTGCTGTTGCTGCGGTTGCTGCTGCTGCTGCTGCTGCTGTTGGTGATGCGTGCCGCCATACCGATGATGTTGGCGAGTGCGCCGGTGCTTTCAACTTCTATCATTTTCCTGCTTGATGATGTGATACATCGGATGATACTGGGGCTGCTGCTGGATCGGTTGCAGCGGCTGCTGATAGATGATGTGATGTTGCTGCGGAATGATGTGATGCTGTATTAGCTGTGGCTGATGGTGCAGATGATGGTGCTGCTGCTGCTGCTGATGTTGCGCCACCACCACGTGCTGCGGCTGCGTAAGTTGCTGCTGCTGGTGGTGTAGCTGCTGGTGTGGATGCGTCAGATGATGATGGGCCGCATCGACAATGTGAATGCTGACCGGTAGTACCGATGGAGACTGTTGCACTAAATGGTGGGTAAGCTGCTGCTGCTGCTGCTGTTGTTGCTGCTGTTGTTGCTGCTGTTGCTGTTGTTGCTGCTGCTGCTGCTGCTGCTGCTGGGTCGGTGTGTTACTTGTAGGCGTCGAGGAAGCCGATAGTGCAGGATTGTAATGTTGCTGGAATATCGGGGGGGTTTATGGATTCATAATTCATCATTCACTTTCCGATCATGGTTCATTTGTTTTTTGTTTTTTTTTTTGGTGGATGTTGAATTTTATTTGGTGTGCGCTAATCACTACCCTAATGGATGAATGTAGTTTTGGTATGCACAGGTCTAGATATACATAGTAGGCAGGATAAAGACATTACGATGAATATTACATTTACATATGAAACAGAGCATTGCACGGTATGATTGCTATTTATGGTGTACTCTACTACAAATAACCCTCGATCCGATGGATTTCACACTACCAGGTTGGTTTTATTTCTGTTTTACTGTAACGCTGTGTTACGGTACTAACTAAATTCAGCGGTTAGACTAACATACCGTTCCGTAGTTACTAACCAATGACTGGGTACTTAATCACCTTCTGTACTATTTTATCCGTCCTTGACGACAACATATACGGTGGTGTTGTCGTGAAATGTCCTTTCGTTAAGGCTCTCTTCTTCACTAGGATGACTTCGAATGTTTATATCGTAAAATTGATTCTTGTACAGTATTTCCTTGCCACACAAAAAGTAACAAAATAAAAAAAAAACACCGTCATAGTAGCCATATAGCGCTGATAAACTTCATCAGGCCATTAAATTTTCTTTAGCAGGCAATAAAAAAAACAGAACCCTATACTCCATGCAACTTAATCCATGAAATGTCTATTCACTTAACAAACTTGTTTAGTGCATTAATTATTTAGCACAAAAAGCAAAAAACGAACAATTTAAAGAAAAAAAAACACGATAAATAAATGCAGCAACAATAAAAACATAGACTATACAATTAGATAACATTCCATTGAAAAGGAAAGCTCTCGGGCAGGATCAGATAATACACAAACTAATTAAAGAATATGTATCACACAAGATCGTCTGGAAGCAACTTAAACATTGTAAAAAATAAATAAAAAAACAACACCCTTCGCCACGCCACATCGGTGGCAATTCCCTCCCCTTTGGTTAGTGTGAATAGATTAGTAAAGCAACAAACCCAACAACTGCATAATGCTGCATGCTGCCCTGTTGTTATCTAAGTACCATTACCAAAGTGTTAGTGTGTACAGTGAAGAAAATGAACCGAAAAGGGATGAGCAACAACACCTACACATTGTGGTATTGTGAGATTTGCCATTCGTCGATGTTAGACTAAATTAAGTTAGACTTGCGCACCAAATGAATTCCCTTACTTCAAGCGCTACTCTACCAATTCTAAAATACCTATCAATTTCACCCTCCATATCACCGTTATCTTTACACTATTTGAAAAAAGCCCCAAATCTACCGAAGGTATACGCTTGGACATAATTATATATATATAGACAGATCCGCTCGATTTGTTGTTGATATTTTTTTGGGTTTTGTTTTTTTTTGTTTGTTTTAATAATAACTGTAATTTACCGTGTTCTCTGGACTATGATCGTTATGCTGTGGTTCTATCTTAAACTCCATCTGGGGACTACCGCCAACATTACTGCCACCTGTACCGGCACTGGTGGCGTTGGCGCCACCGTTACTGCCGCCACTGCCCGCGCCACCACCACCACCACCGGTAGCAGCAGCAGCAGCAGCAGCATTAGACGAACTGCCACCGCCGCCGCCGCCGCCGCCTCCCGAGCTGGGCGTATCGTACTTGCCCCGCTTGAACCGACCGTACAGCGAGCTGTACGGTAGATTATAGTGGATGGCGGCTTGATTGATCGACATGTGTCCTTGTCTGTGGGGCGTAGAGTGAATTGGAAGGTAAAACAAACACATTAAAAAGATCGTTCAAAAGCTTGTTAAAGGAAGCTAATTTCACTTTTGGCACTACGGCACTTACTTTACGGACTCCAAGGCCTCCATCATCGCGTCTTCCGACCAGGGCGTCGGATTGGAACGTGACAGTTCGATGCCCTCGCGTTTACAGCGCCCGTACAGCGTACCGGTCGGGATACCGAACTCCGTACTGGCCTTCTGTACCGACGTTTGCCCCGCGCGGATCGCTTCCAAGGCACGGTCCAGATCCTCCGCGGACCAGGTGGTGGGCGCCGCATTGAACGGTGCCGCCAGCCGGATGCCTTCACGGCGCGCGATCTTGTACAGCGTGGACGACGGTATGCCGAACGCTTTCGACGCTTTGTTGGCGGAGATCGTGCCCGTCCGCAGCGCTTCCAGGGCGCTGTTGAGCGAATCTTCGTTCCACGTTTTAGACGGGCCCTCCTTTTTCGGCGTATCAATGCCGAGCCGGTGCGCACGTTGCCACAGCGTCGTCGATGGAATACCGTACGTAGCGGATGCCTAAGGAAGAAGAAAGCGCGTTTAATAGAGCAACGTGCGCCTGTTGATCCGATTTGAAGCAACCCTAACGTGGACATACCTTCGTCAAGCTCATGTTGTGTGAACGTAGCGCTTCTAGCGCCGATTCCATATCTTCCGCAGTCCATGTTTTCGGCCCGGTAGGCGTTTTTGCTTCGTTCGGACTCGTCAGGTTTGTGTACTGTATCGACGACCCATCCAGTATGCCAACCTTCGAATCTTCGCTTGCATCCGACTGATACATATCTGCGTGGACGATAGCGAAACGTACAATTAATGCTGTGTTCGGGTGCACCACCCATGTCCGGCCTTACTTACCGCTCATTTGGCTCTGGTTCATGATGCCCGAAATTTCCGGCGTCACCACCATGCCGTGCATCGACGATTGATCCTGTTCGACCTCCATCGTTTGATGTTGGTCGGCACCGCCATCGCTAAGATTTTCCTGCTTCAGATTCAGTCTCGGCTTCATCTCGTCCCCACTCGCCGGTGGACCACTTCCATTTCCGTTGCTGTTGTTGGTGGCCGGACCCGGTGTTACGGAGCCGGCGGCACCACCGCTACCGGTTACCAAATTCTCCGGATGCTGGCTGGATGACGAGGACGAGACGCTCGATGCCGGACTGTGTGTGGTTGGATGGTGTTGCTGTTGCTGATCGATCAGCATCACGTGCTGCTGCTGTTGCTGCATGTGTGGTGGCGAGTGCCGCTGATCGTTCTGCTGCTGTTGAGCTCCCGCTGGCTGAGGTGTCTGTCTTTGTTGCTGTTGTTGCTGCTGTTGCTGCTGTTGCTGCTGCTGCTGCTGCTGTTGTAGTAAATGCTGTTGCTGCAAAAGCTGCTGCTGTTGTTGCTGATGGTGGAGCTGCTGCTGATGGCTGACAGCGTGATTGTCCAGTTGAACCGCATTGGGAGGATCTAGCGAACGTAACGTTTCGAATTTCACTCGTAAATCACCATCGTTTGGCACAGAATCTGTTCGGAAGCAAGGAATAAACTTCCGATTAGTTTATTCGCAAGTATTCCTTTCTACTTTTCTAAGGGGAGGAGGAAAACACTACGGGATCTACACCGGTTGTCAATGTTTGGTCAATGGACAGAGATTGTTGTAAAGTTTGAGATTGATTGTAAAAAACGGCTAATAATGAGTTGTTAACCTTCTCTCGAAAAATTAACTATACAATATTAAATATATAAAACAAAAATTGTAATGACAATCAAAGTAAATTAAGGAAAAAAATAATATTCTAGGATAAATAAAATGTAAAAACTCGAATCGAATCGAAATTAACTTAAAAGACATCGACAAACCGGCGTACTAAAAACTAAAACGGAGGAACGGGAATCGTACGGGTAGAAATAATAAAGAAAAGAGTTACTAACACTTACTGGACAGATCACGTGTATCGTGGCTACTAGGCGCACAATTAATGTCCACATGTTCTGTCACTGGTGTCGCTGTCGGTGCTGGAGGCTCTGGCGCAAAGTCCAAATAACCCATAGGTACGCCCATAACGGAACCATTCTGGAAAAGGAGATACAAACGAAACGCATAATGATTAGTTAAACTTCCGTGCTTTTTTTTTAGAAGATTGCCAAAGATGTCTGATGGGAATCGATCGTTGACCAGGGTGACAAATGCAGTACATTCCACGCAACTCTTGCGCAGTGAAATGGACCTCATAAAGAACAACGTTCGAGAAAAGCTTGAGCCAGCATCTTTTTGCACAATATGCAATATCCAACCAACATCGGCAATCTTCTTATTTAAAGGGGATTGTTTTCTTTTTCTTGTTGATGATATTTTACTCACTATTCCAACGCCCATCCCTAGGCTGGCCATTTTGCTTCCGAGGGGATGCTGCTGCGAAGGCGGATGATGGGGATGGTGAGGATGATGGTGCTGCTGCTGCTGTTGCTGGTGCTGCGACGAATGATGGTGCTGCTGATAATGTTTGTCCTTCGAACCGGACGTGCTTAGATCGTGCGTTTCGACCACTAACACCGAGGACGGTGATCCATCATCGTCCTCGTCGACAAGATGGCCGCCAGCGGTTCGCGTGTCACCACCGTGATGCAGATGATGCAGGTGCGGATGGTGATGGTGGTGATGGTGGTGCAGCGGGTGATGATGCTGGGAAGGATGAAAAAGGCTACGTCCTGCCCCGGACCCGATTCCTCCTATGATTCCGCCGCCACCTCCGCCGGTACCGCCCTTGCCCGTACTACAGCCCTTGCCGTTCTCACTGTATCCCGTCGATTGGGAGGAAGACGAACTGTTATTGTTACTGCCACCGCTACCACTCCCGTGCGATCCTCCTCCACCTCCTCCTCCTCCTACTGCTCCCGAACCGCCCGATCGGCCACCGCTACTCGTGCCCGATGAGCCGGACGGTGGTGGTGGTGGGGGCGGTGGTTGCTGATGGTGATGGTGCTGATGCCGGTTGTCCGGTGGCGATCGTGACCGGTACGGTTTGTAACGTTTTAACGCTGGCGAGTAATCCTGCTCGTACTGTGGTTCGCCCACCTCACACAGACCCTTAATTTTTAGCTGTTCTGCCGTCCGTAGTAAACTCTACAAAAGACAGAGAAAGAAAGAGAATGGGAAATATGGCTGTTAGTATTAGTTGCATAGTGTGTTAAATAAATTTAATTTATTTAAATATAATATATTCCTTTGAACCACAAATAATACAACACGCTGACAAATGAAGAACGATGCGAATTTTCTACCGATCAATAATTCATGAATCTTTGAAATAGCGATCCAGAATCATTAATTCAAAAATTGGACTAAATAAAACAATTCTTTGGAGCTTCCAGATTAATCTGTCAAGTAGCATTTGCGGAGCTGTCATTTGCTAGCAGCACGGATAAACGGACACCCCGGTTAAAAGGCGCCCAGCTAAATCCATCAGACACGTTGTCCACAGTTTATGCACTTCAAAAGCATTAAAATTGCGGCAAGATTATTCCGGCTTCTTAGCGACATACCAAAAGAAATGACCTTGCATATCTTTAAAGGCCCTCCGCCCACCCCTACCAGCTGGCAAATATTATCGACGATTCCCAACAACAACGGCACCCGGAAAAAAAACCGGAAAAGGGCAAACGCACGTTTCGTACACCTACACAGGACACATAGGAAGCAGAAGCAACAAATACGACAAGAACTTCATGGGCGCGACATGGGGGGCAGGGGCACAGAGCGCACAAAACAAGCAGAACCGTAAAGAACATAAAAATAAACGAGTGCGCATACACGTATATAAATAAACCACCCCAAAAGGAAACCGATTCCACACACACGTGCTTTTTTCCCTATTTTATTTTGCCCTTCGCTCGCGCACTCCCATCCGCCCGACCTTACTTTGGGCTTCACTTCACATATTCCGGCACACGGTCAGAAGACAGACGAATCCCCGGGCGCAGGAGGGGAGAAGGTAAGAACGAGCGGCATGTTTTTACAACACACATTTTATGCCCCATATTTTTACGCCATTCATTCATTCATTCATTTTCATCTTCATTTTAACGCGCATCTCGCGTCCGCTGCTCCCAACCTGCCCCCCCTCTGTCACGCATAAAAGCGCCCAGTGCTCAGACACAACATCATCGCAATCTTCCCCATTTCTCTTTCTAAACACCAACGGACCAACGAGACACCTTCTCTCCCAATGTGACCTTCCCACTCTGTGTGTGTGTGTGTGCCTTTTTCCTCCTCTGTTTCCTCCTGTTCCCTGTTCAGCGCGGTCAGTGTTGCTTTTTTTCCTTAATATTTATTGCATGTTGCGCCTTGTTTACTCTTTATTGCTCCGTTCTGTTTTGATTCCTCAGCATCGTTTGTGGCCTTTAGTTCCATTCCATCGTCTCGTCTCGTCATATGCAATGTTTGCCAACGCGCTGGCAACCTCCAGCGGAGCCGGTCGTTTGTCTAGCGATACGGCGGCAACAGCAGCATCCCGAACGGTGATGGTCTAGAATGCACCACCGTTGGGGCCGTTTTGAAGGTCAGTTTGGCCGTATCTTCCGCTCGATTCTTGGGTGAGTGCGCTGCGTTCTAATTTTGGCATGTCCATGTGATTGACTTTTTTTTTTAAATTTAACACAACAATCAACGATCGTCCGTTCGTGTGCTGCTATCATTTGCATGCACCGTTTCCGTCCCGGCATTTGCTTTCTCTTGTGTTAGCTGATAAGCGAAAAACAAACACGGCCTGTAAGCAGTCATGCTTTTGGGTTTATTTTTCACACAAACACCACAAGTAATCATCGCTGGTAGCCGAAAAGCTGAACAAAGCATTTGTGAGGTTGCGACCTGTTACAGGATTGCGAAAAAAAAACAATTACTATACGTCTGTCTGATTGGGAACAATTTAATATTGATAGTGTAATTTTCCAACAAATGAGGCAATATGCACTTCTCATAGAGTTAAGAGCTACCTAGTGATTGTATATCACTTTGATTGTCGTATTGTCAGTAATAAGGTCTTATTTATCGTATGCTATTTGATTAGTGTTGAGAGAATCTGATTCAAATTCACTGAATCTGAATGAATCTTTTGAATGAATCACTCGATGAATGAATCCGATGAATCCGATCTCGATGAATGAATCTCTACTAAGGTCCTAAGGGATTACATAGAGGATTCACGAGTCGTTTGAGAGTCGATTCCTGATTCGAATGACCTCGTCACGAAAGTAGCATAATAAGATCACTATCTTCTTCAAAGATTCATTAAGCACAACACTAATTTTGCTAAACATTAAGGTCCACAACCTCCGAATGTCTGGGCGTATCATCGAGATGTGTTGTACTCGACATGATATGTTATTTACAATCAGTTATAAAACTATTACATGATAATTTACTGGAAACTCATAAAGAAATGGGATTGTTACAACGGATCAAACATTTCAAGCAGCACGAAACAAATGCTTCAGCTGTTAAATAATGTTTTATAACATAAAACTTGTTGTTACACAATTTATTATACTAACACTAACTTATTCACGAAGTACAGAGGTCAGTTCTTACAAGATCAATGTTATCTTTAAAGCCAAAAAGATATAAGCGAACTTATATCTGAATAAATCCGGAGATACATAATATTGGATCATTTGTTGAGTAGCAAGACTCCCGACATTCAACATCAACCACTTAATATATTAACCGCGTGGATAACCTACGTAAATTTAAATAATTTTGGTACATCAATTTCACCTTTTAACAATTTTACCATGAATGAATCTTAGGAGTTAGGTCTTCTGTTTTCTGAGGATGCTAAGGATTCTATACCAAGTTTGAGAAAAGCGGATGTTTTTTTGAAGTCCAATTAATGAAAATTGGGAATATGGTTTCCCAGTTGGGGCAAGTTAAGGTAGGACATCAAGACCTTAGAGATTGTAATGAGAACGCCGATGTTTATTCTGATCCAGCATTAAACACTGGTAACCACGAGAATAATATACGAAAATTTTGCTTTGCTTTACCACAAACACAAACATGTGGGAATGCATTCGTGTGATGGTATTTTACAAAAAGGACACGCGGCAAAGGCACGGAAAGTAAACCATCCAAAGCATGGTAACAGCAACATAGAAAAAATGGAAGCGCCGGTGGTACACGCTAGAAATGGTGAAAGAAGGCATCAGCACCAACGCACCCCACACCCAAGACGACAAGTGGAAGGGACAGTTAGGGAAAGAATAAGAAAAAGAAGGGATGAAAAAAAAACCAACCGACCACCAACAAAACGAAAGAAGAAAGCCAAAAGGAATATCAGTTGCAACCAAAGACACACGCATACCGAGACACCATTCGCTGGACACAATTGAAACTAGGAAACAAGCCAAAGAAACTATCGAAGAAGATAAAAAGTAAAAAAAGGAGCAGGAGGTAAAAAAAAGTTATTCACAACGCTCGTATGTGTGTGCGTGTATGGAGCACTTTTCATGCTCGGAGGATGCAGCAGCAGGCTGTGCTGCTGCTAACGACGACGGCGACGCCAACCACACAACATAAGGCGATAGTGTGCGCCCGATCAAGAATACGTGGAAGAAGAAGTGTGGCAAGGAAGGGGGTGGTTTGGTAGAGCGATATTTTTATGTTCTTTTCGCTTATTCTTTTCCGCACACACACACACGCATATCTACGGCATGTCTCCCCTTGCTGTGGACGCACAGCACACACCAGGCGAGGCTATGTGTGTGGCGTGTCGTGGTGTGTTTGTAGTGGTATTTGCAAAGAAAAAAAACACAACACAGCCACACGAGAGGGGAAAAAATCAAGAACCTCCTCATCTCGTGGATCATCACGTAAGAAAAAAAAAGCATTGCTACTTCCTACACCACCCCACCACCCCTGCCGTTTCCGTTCTGCACGTACCCCTCCTCCCAGCCACACCAATACACTATTTCATGAGGCGTGTATTTTTCTTCCCATGAGTACGTGTGTGTGTGTGTGTGTGTGTGTGTGGCTGTGTGCATATGTGTGTTTTGCCAATGGTTGCTTTTTTTTTTCTTTCCAACCCCCTTGCTCGAATGAGCAGAGTTCCTTTGCAGCGATGTCTCTCATTCCTGCACATAACTGCTACCCCTGTTCGCGCAGGCTAGTGTGCGTGTGTATATTTGTTCGAATGTCCCGTTCTGGTGTCGCGGGTACGACGAGAAGATGTTGAATGCTTCACCAACGTCATGGTCTGCGGGCTCGCGGCGTCGTCATTCGTCGTTCGTCTTCTGTGGTTCCAACAACCCCAAACCCCTTCCGCCAGCCACCCTTCCGCACTCCCTCCCTTCACGCTCTTCCTTGCGATTCTATCTTTTTACTGGTGCGACTCTGCGCCAAGGGTTTCCCTTTTATGCTCAATCCCCTCCCCCTCCTCCCCCCACCCCATCAAGTCCCTTTCAGTCAGGCGTGAGGATTCCGATGTTGACCGTGGAAGGGAAGGAAAAAATGTTGTGACACACGAATATCGTTGGATTTTTTTCCAATTCTTCTTACTATTCCTATCTCCCTTTGCCGCGCGCGCACGCGATTGAACAATTAAATCGCGTTCCGTTTTTTTTTTCTTCTCAACTCTCGCTCTTTCTCGCTTATGTAGAGGTTCGTGTTTTTTTTTTGTCGTCATCGTCATCATCATCACCATCAGGAACACAATACACAAGCAAAGCTCGCGTTGTGTGTTATTATTCCCGTCTCGAAAGAAAACGTCCTTCTGCATCTCGTGATGTTTCCTTCTCGCTCTGGCACTGGTTTTTTTTTTCTCGTTGCTCTATCATTCACCAAACCCTCCCCCCTGGTGGCTACTCGTGATTTTTATCCCGATTTCATTCGTTTTTTTTTTCGTCTCATCCTGCCCCACACACCCCAACGAGCATATACACGCTCATAGTGGCAAGACGGACGCCAGGAGTCTCTATACCGTTTTGGTGGTAGAAAGTGATGGAGCGCGAAATAAAAAAGAAAGAAAAGAAACGGCCACTCGAAAAAGCTGTCCAAGTGCCCAAAACGTGCCGCGCTATCCTTCAGCATAGCTTGCCTTGCCGTCGATCGTGTGTCTGCCCTTCTTCTTATTCTACACACACTGCATATCTCAACCATATCTCGCCTCGTCCTCTGAGGCGAGGTTGTGCACCGATCTCAGTTAGCACACCGGTCTCTTTCTCTCGTTTCTACCTGCCAGCCAGTATTTGCCCGATATCCTTAACCGCTTCCCTTTTATCCTCTCACCCGCCAACGAAGTCGCTCCGGGGAAGGGAAAAAAATAACACCACCCCTTCCCTTTCCCGATATGCATCGTCCTGCTACCCCCGTACCACATCCTTCCCATACTAAACTCCCTTCACTGCCCAAGAAAAGCGAGAGATATCAGGTTGTGTATTGATTAGTGCCACCCCTTAATTTTTATTTCAACTTTTTACATAACTCTCGCCACCCCAACCGGCCCGCCTCCCACCCCACCGATTCAATTCTTCTAAAGAGACTCGACTTTTTTTTGGTCACACCATCGCCTCCTTTTATACAACATAAAAACGCTATGTGATGATTCCCATCCAAGAAGGCCAGAGCGCAGTAGTCACCGTCGTCATCCGGTACAGGGTGGTTCCACAAGGAGGAAGGCACGGGAAAAAAATTCAACCCAAGAGCAAAGCGAGAGAAAAAAAATGGTTCGAAAGAAATAAAACTTGCTCCAGAAAATGTGCCCGTCCGTCGCAGGAAGTGAAATAAAGAAAAAAAAAAAGCACACACACACACACACACACACACACACCGACCCACAGGAGTCTGAAAATATGCAGGCAAAACTGCTCTATCCTGTCACGTTGTCTCGCTCGCGCACAATTACGAGCGCTGGTTTGACGTTTCGTGCTCTCCGTCTCTCTCTCTCTCTTTTGCTCTGTCAAAGGATATACTACACACGGAGCAGGTAACGGGTGCGTAACGGGAGTGTGTAACGTGACTGTTGTAGAAGCACAAATAACAGGTGACGGAGTAAAGGGCGACAGATAGTTTTTAACGATGTTATTTACCTTTTTGTTCTCTACTTTATGGAAGTTTAAATGTTGTTCAACGATCGACTGTCGGTAAAAGTAGCTTAGCAGGATTTTTAAAATAGAAAAAGCTCACCTTTCAAGCGAGATTATGCAAAATGTAAAGGAAATATGCTTTGAATGTTTGCTTTCATGTTAAGCACTCAGCTCTGGACAACTGAAACCGATTACGCTTACGGAAAGGTCCCCGCATCACCACCTGTGGTCGACGACGGACAAGTACGACGTACGACGACAGTGGACATAACCGTCTTGCACATAACAACATGGATGGCGTATTCCTGGAAGAGAACCAGTTTTTGTTGCTGTTGGGATAAGACTACCAGCATCATGCCACAGACACGATTGTGTGTTGATCATCGACAGGCAATTTTTAATTCGTTCCAAAACGGTTGTGCCCTAGCACTTTCCTGAGGTAGGAGAGGCGCATCGACATGTGTGTATGCGTGTGCTAAAGTGGAACAAGAACGAGTAATGCGTGATTCGTTTTTTCTTGAAAATCGAAAACGAAATTGTTGGATCTTGAAACATGTAGAGTAGGAGATCTTGCGGTGGATCTAGATTACATGATCGTGAGAAAGGATTTGTTGGCGTGTTTTCGACTTCGGAGACTTAAATATCAGGCAGGACTCAAATGGGCTATAACGCACATAATGAAATAAAATCAAAACCGTGTTACACAACACAGGGTGTTCAGCCACCCTACACAAAAACGCCAAATCAAATGAATTTAGGACAGAATGTCCAGTATTTCCAAAGGAAAATATTTTTGACATCGCGTAATTGAAATTACAACCGTCTTTATCGGCACAACAACCTCAAGAGGTTATTTTGTTCTTGTTGCTTGTTGTTTTGCTATTTAATTTTTATGTCAGGATGGGATTTTGGACCGATCCGGTCGTGTGGCCGGGTCGCTCGTAATCATATCATCTGGCGATTCGAAACTCAAAACAATCGAATTGGATTTATTGGGATTATTTTCTGATAATTTTAGTTTCTATAGCATGAAATCTATTATTCAAATTGTTTATGAAGTAGCAAAAAAAAACAACTCCTAAAACTCTTGGTTTAGCGTGATTGACTTTCCGTAAGAACTAACAATAGCATAAAGCGGCAGTAATTCACTGTTAAAACGTTGTAATGAAGTGTAGAAGTCAAAATGTTCCTAGAAGTCGTTAAAGTGTAACATCATCCCTAACAGAGTCGCGTTATGGCTCTTTATCACACTGTTTGGGTTGTGCAAATTGTGGAGGTTGTGCTCGAATGTATTCAAATGGAACACAATTTTAAAATTGATAAAACACAATTCATTCATTTAGTATTTTAATTAATACTTAAAATGGAAAAATGATTAATTTTAAAGCGAAAATCGAAGCAGTCAATGTGCTGCTGGATATTTCAATACGAATATGCCACATTCCTTTGCAACACCAAATCACAGACAGTTTTCTTCCTCTTTTTGGTTCCCTCTTAAACTAACCCAAACCAACAGCACGCACTGTAAACGGCTGGCATATTAAATGGTAGGCAAGAATACCAACCAACACCAACGCACAATGTTCAAGAACGGACCAAAAGCTGACCACGGCCATCACCATCCCCACCATCGCCTTGCCTTCCCTTTATCGACCACTTCAGCACACTCGATCCCAAAAATTCTTGCCAAATCGTGCACTCATACCACTGTCCGGACATCGTCGAAGCGTGCGGGTCAAAAGCCACCAAATCAACAACAAAAAAAAAACATCAAGAATCACAGTGTGCGCGAACCGTTTACATTACAGACTTTTTAATTCTTTTTTTTTAGGAAAGGCGAGAGGAAGGGGTTGAAAAAAAATTACTTCACACATCACGAAGATAAGGTGTGTTAGTGCGAGTGTGTCGCACATTAACGGCGTGGGACGGTATTGATTGTTAGGCTATTGACAAAACTAGAGCACCAAAAAAACCCAGCATTTTTGAGAAAATATGACGAACATGCGGAGTAAACTGAAAAAGTCTGTTGCTTTGAAGAACCTTCAAATTTCACCGAGAAGAGTAGTAATTCTACGCATTTAGCACTACCATCACACACACACACACACACAAACGCCCATCTTGCCAAAATTGATTACGCACATGCCTTTTAAGCTGTACATCCTTAAATTAAAGAATAGAGAGACATTAATCTTCCAATCACACTAAACACCGTTCCATGCGGGCTTGTAACGCTAGGTAACGCCCGCTCACTGCACCTGCTCCAAAGTATTTCTATAATTACAGTTCAACGCAATACAATTTGGACACAATATTTTTTAACTCTCTTTATCCCATCGGATTTTTTTGTGTATTCCTTCAGAAAAGGGTGGATACCACTCACAAGCATATGTGGATATTGTGAATGCAACAAACAGACAAATATTTTCATTACAATTTAATTCCATTTTATCTTGTTGTTCATGAAGAAATTATTTCTTTGCACCCGAAACCTTATCATTCTTCCTTGGTGATTTATTATGAGCACTGCTGCGTACGGCCGGTTCTTGCTGTTTATTTTACCGGACGTGGCATGAAGAGCAGTTCCATGCTCCAGTGACCTTCAAAGCAACTGTCTTGGAAATTGGCAGCAGTGATTTCGATACGAAACTATCACAGAAATGCGTTAACACTATCCTTTCTTGTAACACAATCTCGACCTATTCCACTCCCTCGCTCGCTCTCTCTCTTTCTATCTCTTTCTCTGAACCACACACCCTTCGATCTAGATCATTTTGTTCTGGAGGATCATTCGATCATACACCCTAAACGGTGCATTATTATCGCGAATCGTTAGCTCCGCCGGTGCGAATCGCTAGCAGCTCGCCGTTACTATGGAAGAGATGCGACACAGAGCGTTAGGACACGATCCCTGTGACACACACGTACCTTTTCCACGTCGTTCACGGGTACACACTGTCAGACTGAAGGATCGTTTCGTGCTGCTGCTTTGAACGCGGACTATGCTCCTCCTTCAACCGTGCACAGCACAACTATCCAGGCAAGGCGTTGATCCAATTAAAAAATGCAGCACACACAACGGTGGACCTCACAGGACACTCGCTCTCTATCGCGTATAACCTGAACACGGGGTTGAACAAGTGCCGTTTGCCGGACGAAGCGCGCGCGCCTCCGTCTTTCGACTAATTCCGTATTCCTGTCGATTTTAATTATTTCTTCTTCTTTTCTTCTCTTGCTCCAGATCTCCGCAAGGAAGCCGAGGTGCACAAACACTGCACGCCACCTGCAGTGACATATACACACACACACACTTACACTACTCACACACACACACGGCGCGCGTGCGACACGGTACAAAACGATCCCCGGGAGCACACCGCACAAAACAACAGAATCCAACCACGCACCGAACCGAAGGGCCACAGTCGAAAAACTAAACTGAATTCGCCGAAAAAAAGTTTACGATGCTCCAAACCGTGCGCTCGATCTCTATCCTGCAGCCCACACACACACGGACGGTATCAATCCTGCATTGTGTATGGGTATGGTTGGATGGGTGCGTGTGCGCTCGCATACTTCATCCCCGCGTAACGTGTAACGGCCACATCGAAACGACCGGCCAGCACCGGCTATATTCTGCCCTTCCTACACACCGCTGCTGCTACTGCAGCCCAACATACCACCACGCATACCAACCAGACTGAGCGGGTACACAAACACACGCTCAGCGCGCTAAGCCTTTAGCGGTGCTTTTGCCGAACGCAAGGAGGCTGGGAGCGTGAGGAGAAAGGAAAAAAAAATGTGTGTGTTGGTATTCGATGGTGGAATAAAAAAAAATCCCCATAGGAATAGCATAGCAGCGAACGAAAAAAAAAATTCGCCACATAAACACACACACACACACGCGCGCGCACACAAAGGCGAGCATTTTTTCCTGCTACATACAATTTTTATATTCACAGCTTCTCATGCTATCATGCTCTAGCGTTCATAAAACATGGCGGAAACAAGATGGGGGCGAGCGAAAAAAAATCCCCCAGATAGCTCTCTCACTCTCCCCCTTCACTATCTACCGGATGCGCGCGATACAGCTCGGCGGTCGGCTGTAGTGCGAGCGAGAGCGCTAGACACGACGCGCGAGCGAGACAGCAGGATAGAAGTTAAAAATGTAACCCCTACACACACATACGCGCCCGCGCGTACACGCATTCGTCGCGTACATACGCGCTTATACACGCCGGGCTAGAGGGGGTTGTGTGTGTGTGTGTATGTTTACGTCGCACCGTGCACTTGACACATCCGCTACCACACACCGTTAATACCTGCCGCGACCGAGAAGGGTGGGTTTTGGAATGGTGGTGGTGTTGCGCCCCACTAACACACATCCATTCCAAACATCATCATCGACTTCTTTCCCAACCGGTGCGAAAGCTGGATCAAGACGATTGGGAGGAAGGGTGTGTGAATGGATGATGCGGATAGGGACAGACACAACAATCCATCACACATCCTCCTTACTTCCCACGAGCTACTTACGCATACACACAACCAAACATACACACACACACACACGCACGGTTAAATGCGATTTTTTCTCTCAAAGATGCATGTTTTCTTACCCGTTCGTGTGACTTCGTATCCTTTAACTTGGCCAAAAAAAAGCAGAAAACCCTAACTGCAACATATAATTATTATGCTGCAAGTGCGATCCATCATCATCACATCATCACACCACATGCAAACGGCAAAACACGCACACTAAAACATCGCCGGTTTCGCGGCGTCGTCTTACGGGCAAAACCATTCGCACACACACGCGCTACTGGTTGGGAGCAATCTTTTTTTTTTTTGGTTGCAAAAATTCCAAAAACCACCAACGACGAGGAGATGGGGGTGGTATCTTTAGCAAAAAAAAAAAAAAACATCCCCCCCTCCCATTACACAAACACCCATGAGCGTACGAGTAACGCACTACATCGGGCATCAGGGGGTACGACATATGACGTCGTAACGCATCGCGATACGCATACAGCAAAAGTGGTACCGTAGCCCCACAGCGTATCGTCGTGAAATGCGATCAACGAAAACCGCAAAAAAAAAGAATACTTTTCACCCAAACGTGCGTTCGGGGGTAGTTTTTTTTTCTGTGTGTGTCGGCGGGTATGTAAAAATCTGCAAAATACAAACACAAACACCATCGCATCGCCGCCAGCCAGGGTTGATGCAGAGCGACGCGTTGTAATCGGTAACCATTAAGGGGGTACGAGACGATCATACTTTTTTTCAAAAATGACGTTCGTAATTTTTCTTATTAAATTCAGTTTTTGTTCAAGTCAAGCTTAATTTTAGCTAATTAAACATGTAAAAATCTCACAAAAATGGGGTAAAACTAAAACATAAAAAAATATATTTATAAAAATAATATATTTTAATATAAAACATGTTATAAAATCTCTCTATCACTCTCAGCTCAGATACATATTCGCATTTGTTTAGATTATTCGCAATCAGTAGCACACCATTAGCAATTTCCTAGCAATGTCTACATATTTCCCACAGCAAAACGATAATTCATACACGAAAAACTCCATCGTTTCTTCAATAAATAACTGCCCATACAGCCGCCGGCCGGCCGGCTCATAAACCGAACCCGACTCACTGCAACTGCAAAAAACAAAAAACAAAAACGGTGCGGATGCGCTTTCGTGCACATGTTGCGCACATGTGTTTGCCTTCGATTTGCCTCCTTTTTGTCCCTTCGTTTCCTTACACGCACTGTTCCCATTGTGCGTGCATGATTTAATATTAGCTCTGCCTACTCGGATTGAAGATCGAGAAGAAACAAATCATTAATTTGCACAACCAGCATCCAATCACCCACACACACACACATGCACACACTGGTTGCGAATAGAGACCACAAAATGCATAGCAGGCCAAGATTGTCAAAATTTGCTACGAAATTTCTCTATGCATGGGAGGAAGTAAAAACGCCGACGAAAAGAAAAAAACAACCCCCCCCACAACATCACGCCCCCAAAAAAAGAAGCAACATAAAAACTCCATACGCTTTCACTCCCATACAGGCACAATACGCACCCCCACCCTGTGTCGTACGACACCACGATGTGTGGCACTATGGATATATTATTGTGCCTTGGGCTGTGCACCTTCCGCGATATCGAGCTGCGCGCACACACACGCACACACCGGATTCGCATACAACGCACACACACACACACACGCATCACAGCGGGGTATACTTTTCGACCGGCGAAACGTGCACAATGACCTTGATTTTGGATTTTCTTGTGCGCTTGTGGTTCTCGTTCGGTGTTACGTCGGGGTTTTCTGTTCCTTTATTCCATCTTCTTGAAGGGCAACACACACACGGCATCGATAGGGTGGGTTAGGGCAAATGGACCATTAGGGTGGCAGGCGCAGGGTAGGCCATAACATAACGCATAACGACCGCGGAAGCTTAGAAACGAGTGTGTGCGAGAGAGGAAGAGAGAGAGAGAACAAGCGCGCGCGTAATATTTACGCGGCGGCGACAAATCGCGCCACACTCTTTCGCTAGTACTAGAGCCCCTGGGTGCTGTGCTGGTGCTGCTACTGCATGCAGCCTTGTGTTCTTACGCGTATGATTTGGCCTGGTGGTGCCTGGTGTACCGGTACCGGATGTCTAATGGTTTGGGCTTCCTTCAAGCACCGAAATGGCCTACGGGAGCGAAACGGGGCCCGCGTGAGACGACAAAACGAGTTTAATTATTTGCATATGTTGGACATTCACCTTTTGGCTTGACAAACGTTTCAAACGTTAGGAACACTTCGAGTGGAGTGTTGGCTGTTTTTTTATTGTCGATGGCCATTTTATTAACCGGAGCATGGCAAATTTTATATCTTTCGTTGGTTTAAATCCACTTACACGAATGATTGTTTAAATTTCATCTTTCTGCTCGTCTGTCAATATTGCTTGACAGTTAAATCTGCTATAAAAATACTAAACAATTTAATTTGACTAATTTTATAGCAATTGACAGTACTGCGTAGTGCCATCATAATATAATGAATACATAATTAATACATCAATACATTAATACATTATTATAGCAAATATTAACGAACTTTAATAATAAAGAATAATTTATCGCAAACTACTTCTTCAAAATCCATTCTCAATGCTGGTACCGATTTGTTTCAAATTTAACCGAAACGTCATATAAAATAGCAACACAACGCATGATTGGTGTGGGGCAAATTAAACGCGAAAAAAAAAAACAGATAAATGTTAACCTTGACCGAGGTTAATGATACACCCGGCCGTAGATCTTGGAGCCTCTAGCCCGGGGCACGGCATACACAACCGACACACACGCGCTCGGTGGCATTGGCCTTTTGTAGCTTCTTGTGTGGTGTGTGTCCGCCCGTTCCTAATACATCCCCACCCCAAAAAAGGTGAACCAAAAGGAACGTGTCCAACCGCTCTCCCATCCTACCCTTTGTGTCGTTGCTCCATCCCCCATTAGAAAACTAGCTAAATTTTCACATTCGCCAAAAATGTCTATGGCCAAGATAGAACAAAACTTGCCGAAGGAGAACCATCTAGTCGGCGCGCTCGGGGTGGTGGTTCAGATGTTTATCTTAGCGTTTCCTCTTCCAAATCTGAACGCCACAAGAAGGAGAACAAAACGAATCTTTGGAGGCTTTTGTTGGCTCCGCAGGCTTCGTTTTAACTGAAGGCGTGCTGCTTGTGGGGTGAAGAGAGTTGTAGTGATTGTAATTAATGTTTGTAGACAATTAGTGTGGTCCGATGTGCGATGGATGATAAATTGGGTGGCGTTTATATTGTAAAACCATTACAGGTAGTCCACAAACTACATAATTTCTATTAAAAATTGTATTTAAACTTCGACAGCTCTGTCTGTTGTACAAAATTCTACTAAAAACATAAATAATTCTATGATACTAATAAACAGAAAGTTAAATGCATTGGGAAGAAATAACTGAATCAAGGTTTGAAATTATTAATCATAAATGTTGTTGCACCTGAATTCAAGATACGCTAATCTCAATTGATAAATTTATTTCATAAAGATGCACGGTTTTGTTTGTATTTTTAAAAATTGAGAACGAATGAATTATAGTAACAGTTAAACTTGAACTATTGGTGAACTTTTACCTACCATAAAGAACACAATCATATTAAGAGCAACGAGGGAAGTGTCAACTTTTCTTTGCCCTGAAACTGGACAGAAATTTAGTCTACCCATCAGTTCTGAGCAGGGGCCCGGAGTTGTTAGATTGCTCACAATATTGTAAATAATATAGCCACAGGTAAAAGCACCATCCGAGGGTAAAACATTTTAACTACCAGCTGTTAAAATGTTCGTCCGTCCCGTAAACAGTTATGGTGGGATATTTTGAGCTTTGAGGGTACCATCGATCGGCTGTAAACGGGTAGGTAACAACATATGTATCGCAGGATGAAGGATGGAAAGACCATTCGGACAAAGGTGTCTGGGAATTGATCAGTGTGCTGCTGTGCAAGGACACCGATGTTATGTCCTATTGCAAATCCAATTCTTTTTCAAATAATTAAATGCTTATGTTAGTGAAATAAGTTGCAGGAGTTGTTAAACTAACGACGTTATGGTAGTGCAAAAATAATACTAAACTAGATAAGATATCTAAAGAAGTTATCTAGAGGGATGTAAGTGAACTTTTGTACGATTATTTAAAATAAACGTGGCAGTGAAACGAACAGAAAAATGAATATTTGGTTACAAAACGAACGACACCGAGATTACAAAGGCGAAATTTTCCTTAATATGGAAATTTTATCATTTTGAGTGTTAGATGGAATTTAATCACAATTAACTTAATTTAAAATTCAATTTTTTAAATTTTGTTGTAAATATTTCTATAAAAAAAAACGTTAAATTAAACCATTCTAAAGTAAATGATGTAATGTACAATGCAATTGTTTTTGCCAGCACCATTTGATATAAAATCTCCCGAACAAAACAAAAAGCAGATTTTTCAACCCCCCCTTTCTCCTAGTTTTAATTGCAATTTCTCTAACTTTCTTCCGCACCGTTCCCCGCGGCCCTCACCCGCCGCCCGTGCACGCACTCTCGCACCCACTCGATTCTGCTCCATTTGCACAATTTGTGCTTATTGATTATTCATCCACACATTTACACATTTGGCTGCTGCCTAGCGCGGCGTCCACATCGAATCGATACGCGGATAAGGATGAATAATGGAGCAGCCCTCTCCGCACACAGTGGCAGTGGCGCGCACCAACACCAGACCGCGCGCATCGCGCCATTCGCGCGGGGTGAGGTTTTGTTAGGGCACAACAACGAGACACACAGCGGGAAAAAAGGGAGCAACAACGAACAAAAAATAACTCTAACTTAATTCAATTATACATCCCTATTGATTTTTTGTTATGTTGTTTTTTTTTATAATTCTTTTTTTTTCTGTATTATTCTGTGCCCGATACGATTTCGTAATGCAGAGGCCCGGACAGCGGACCGAACAGCTCCACACAGAAGAAAAAAAATGGAAAAGACCGCCCCGTACTAATGCAGGACACAAGCAAAAAAAATCACAAGCACACCAAATTGTTGCGATTGAATGGAGTAATAAGCGTCCCAGTCCCACACCCCCATCACGCGCCCGGTGGGGAAATTAAAAAAACAAAGCTAAAACAAAAAATGCAAAATACTTTTTAAAAAATAACATAGCTTTCATACATTTTTCACCGCGCTACAGCGAGCGAGCGAGCGGGTGGTTTTGTGTATGCTTTCAGCAAACGAAAAGCGAACAGCCATCATCATCACAGGAGGCGCTGGCGGAGTAAAGCAAGTTGCTCCCCGCTTCACCCGAACCACGGACCACTTGACACATTGCGCGTGCCTGTGTGTGTGTGACGGGCTGCTACTCTATATAATATGCACGATTGAAAGCTGTTCCTTTCGCCATTTTTTTTTTGAGCCGTTGGTACTTGTCGGCTAGTGAAATTAACAAAAAAAAAAAAGCGTCTGAACGGGACACCCGAAGGACACGTTCCGCAGAGCGACCGGGGTAAGGGTAGGAAAAAATGAACCTAAAAAGCTTGGTGCAGAAAAAAAAAGCAAACACATACAACCAGGCGCACCACGCAAAGATAGCATTCCACATCCTAAATAAACGATATCGCAGAGCGCGCGTTCACCAATGAATATGCGCACAGGACGAACAAAATACACACACAGACAGACCCAAAAAAATTATCAGTTAAAATAAATTTTTTTAAACAAAAAACAAATGATTTCGAAACTACAGTAAAGCACCCAAATGAGTGGTAGTTTTTTTTAACGGGGAAGGGGAAAGCCATAGATGCAACCCTGCCAGTGAACGAATAACCGATTGGCAACAGTAGAAGCGAACGAAGCTCATTTTATACAATGTTTTATTCCATTCCTCAATATGCTTCTGCCAGCTGGGCGATGTCCTTTTGTGTCTGACGGTGCAAAACATATAGTGATAATATTTGTTGTTCTTTTCTCCACAAAAAGGACGTACTCGCCCCGCCTCCCCCCTTTTTTGAATCTCATTAACAATGTAATTTCGTTTTTCGTTTGATCTTCAAACTTAAAACAATTTGTAATTTATGTAGTGCAAGAAAAATGGGTAGGTTTTATATTAAATTAAATAGTAGTATCAGGAATGGATGATGTATCAATACGCTTGGTTTTGGATCAAATCTCTCTCTCAAAACAGGCAACTGAATATTTAGCTATGAGTAATTCAGTTAACTGCGTACTGAGAAAGCTGAAGGACTTGTTTCTTTTAGACATTATTAAGTTCGGGAAGTCTGTATCTGCTATGTCTTGGAATTTTTAATCTGAACTGAATAATTAATCTTCGAAAGGAATAGTCTGAACAGGATTTGGTAGCGATACTGTCTTGCCAACACCGATGTCATTAAACCGACGGTCTACTTCAATATTGACCCTTCTCACAACGCCTGTCGTGACGAATGAAGCTGAGGCTATATAGATCTCATATAGTCCCAGTACTCGTATAGGCCTCTGAGGCATGCACTTTGTCCAAAATTGACGAAATCCCTTCTAGCCACATTCGAGACGAAGATGCTCAAAAGGGTTTTTCGAAGAAGTCACTACAATAGACGAACAAACGGTGCGATGGACTCATTGTCACGTCATTAGAATAATTGGTCCCTTTCAGGACCGTATGACAAGAACCATGATTCTACGCCATGTATAAATTCTGAACACTACCCAAATTGTTCAAATTCGCAACAATCTTATTAAGTCTTAAGTTAATTAAGATCATGGCTGAAAACCCTAAGAATGTTAGTTGCACAGCTCGTCTATGTAGGACTAATGTTACACACACCTTTGAAGTCTTCCATAACTTTACTGACAAGATTGCTCTGTTGACAACGAAAGAATTCCTCGGGAATTCAAAGCCTCTTTAAGCCATTAAAACAACAAAGTCCCATGCCTTGTGTAACGAGAATAAGGCTCGTTAGACACAGGGTGGCCTAGTCATGCCATTACCCGAAGACCGCGTTCGTAAAGTCTTTTCAGGTCGTTTTACAGCTGTATACTTCATTAAATCCTTGACAAGTATAACGAACGGAACTCAAATAGAGTTATGAAAACAACAATAGAGATCTTTCGAGATTACTATTATAGGCTGTAATGGATGTATCAATTACAGGGTGTACATCTTCATGAATTTGTTATTATATGATTGACACTAAATAATACAGATGTAAGTAACTAATTTCGGTATTATTGGAAGATTTTTATTATTTACTCTCTAAGAGTTCATCACTTTTCTTGAAGCCGCTCAGTTGCAATTGTGGCTCATGTGCAAAAGAAAGGAGACTCCTTCGTTTGTGGCAACAATTTCCCACATGGGATCTTCCCCAGTTTCCATATTTCCCATACACAGGGTCACCATCAACAAAAAAAAAAAAAACGACTCTCGAATTGTGCACAACAGGCAGCACACAAACAGTTTTTCCACTGTCTTATGTCTTTGCTTAACGACTCATCGCAACCGGACCGCCCTTGGCAGGAGGGCACAACAATGGCCGTGGAAAGCAAGTGACGTTAGCACAGGCGCTCACACACAGTTGCTCTTTTCCGTCCGGGTTTTTCCACCGTGGTTTCCACACCGAAAAACCACACCTCACCCGCAA